>NC_040011.1:27305096-27567818 GCF_000972845.2 Larimichthys crocea
GAAATGTGTCTGGTTAAGATCCTAATAATCAAAATGTAACCCAAAACGATGCATTACAGAATGTAAAAAAACAAAAAAACACTGAGACAAAATGAAGTGCAAGGGGGAAAAAAGCAAAGAGAAACTGCACAAGGTCTACCTATTCTATCCAGATTAGCCGTACTGAAGACAAAATGAGGATGTTTTTATACCTTCATTGAGCTATTTTCATTTCCTCATCCTGGTGTGCTTTCCAAAATTGAAATTCCACTTTGTCACCATGACCAGTGGGCAAAAACTAAACACCAGTTAATTCTCTGCTTGAAATAGCACAGACATGAGTAATCATCTGTCATAATCTTGGCAATGTTTTTCAGTAATGGAATAGATATTATGTTATTTCTTGCATGATGAGATGTGGTCGGCTTCCTCTTTGATCTTGTGCACTCACCAGGAAGAAGTAGATTAAAAGGTTCATGAAATCAAAATAAATCTTGAATTGGTTTTTAGGGGGGGCGCTTAAATAAAAAAAAATTAGCTTTATGCAAAACATCAGGGGCATGTGCACACAATGGCAACACCACCAGCTGTCTCATACTGCTATATTTCTGATGTCCTCATTTGAAATGCAGCACAAGACAGCTCGTGTGCAGTTTTATTAAGGGATCACGTGTAACCTGAAAATCCACACTTTTAGGTTATGCTTTTACATGTGCTCAGAGATCACAGTCCATAAAATAATAAGCATGTCTTTGGTCATATTGCTGTGTGGCCAGAGCAAAGATGAGGGCTCCTTTTAGTGCAAGGCTGAAATCTGGGGGTGGCTATTTGAAGTGAGCACAGAGAGCTTGGTTTGATTGGATAAATCTAGGGCTTCACAGAGGAGCTGCCCCTGGTACAGGAGGGGGAGAGTAGATATATATTTTTTTTCCTGTGGCATTTTTCCCTATACAAGAAAAAAGATGGGCACTGGAGCTGGGCTGGAACGTGATCATAGGCCAGCACCAGACCAGAGAGCTCCCCATTAAGGTTTTGGGTTATAAACAGCATCTGTTTCAAATAGGGCTAAGACTAGAGGAGCACTCGCTCCCTCTTTCCCTCTGCCTGTACCACAGATCTGGCACAAACTATCAAGTCTCCCTTCTCTCCCCTCGCTTCTCCCATCTCATCTGATTGCGTCTCTATTCTCCCTCCTCTTTAGAGTTTTATATGCCTCCTGCTCATTATCGCCCTAAAAGAAAAGGATTTATTTAGTGCAAAAAAAAAAAAAAAAGACCTCAGCACAGCATAAGCATGCATAGTACTAGTTTGTGTTTCGTGTCATACTGGGCAATGCTGTTTGCAGGATACAGAGTCATAGAAGTGACAACATAAACCACAAAATCACTAGTTTTCTTAACTGGTTTGCACAACCTCTCCTTATTATCCCTGTAAGCACAAAATAAAAAGGACAACATTATTTCAAGCAGAAATTGAAATGGCATGTAGGGGGGAATTCTGGTTCTTTTCAAATGATTCGTAAATAGTCTGATTTTACAGCATAAGCAGCTTTTCAATTGTCTTAAACTGAAAACAGTCTGCCAGCTGAGGCTGATTCTTTCTGCTGAAAGACTCTCAAAGAGGCTGTGTGCCGCCCTCTGCTGGGCAACATATAAAAGTATGTTTGCCACTGCTGTGAGATTTCACTTCATAGTTCTTGCTACTGACTGACTCAAATGTAGACATCCCATTTATTTACATAGTTTATATTGGACTGATTTATGTATGTCATTCAGAGCATCATTTACACACAGGTCAACGTATCACTCAGTTTCAATGGAAGAACAACATCTTTGTGTCAAGTATGTTGCATCCACCCTGAGACATTGTAAACCTCGAAACAGGCTCAAGTAGCTTCTGCTCAGAGTAAACAGGAAGCGTGTTATATTTACACCCAAACCCCACTAATCCTTTCTCTGTGGACTGGTATCATTAGGGACTAGCATGAGAGTGCTCTTGGCAAGTTGCTTCTTCAAATAACAGCTATTAGAGGGCTGCATCTTGTTTTTATCCAACACCAATAGACATCTGACGCTAAGTCTTTGCTCCAGAAAACGTATAAGCCATTTCAATTATTTGGACATTCAAAAAAAAAAAAAAAAAGGAGAGACACTTCATTTGAATCCGGTGTGCTTTTGTTGGTAAGTGATAAGGTGGCTGATTTTCGAGTTGAAAGACTGGAGAGAGGGTGGAAGTAGGTCTTTGTTCCCAGCTTGCAGAGTGTGTGTGCAGAGCTCTAAGCTGCACCTATTTGAACACTAAGTTTATAGCTGCTTGAGGTCCCTGGAGTGAAGAGAAGAGGAGGAGGTGGAAGAGAGAGAGAGAGAGAGAGAGAGAGAGAGAGAGAGAGAGAGAAATAAAGAGTTTTGAGAGAAAAAAAAAATCACTGCTTTGTCTGCTCAGAAATGACATGACACAAAGCTGCTGCTTTGTCCCCTTGCCTTTTACGGTGTGACAGCTGAGCTGTGATAAGAAATTCGTATGGGGGAGTACGTATGTACAATCAGACACTCTCTTTCTGACACCCATGTCAAAATAAGCCCTTGCAAAATACACTTTTTACCCCCTCAGTTTCCTTTAAATCAGCCAAAGAATAGAAAAATGAAGGCATGTCAAGCGGGGCCTCCATGATTTAAAGGACTTTCTGAGGCGACATTTCTACTAGAGTGTAATAGATTGGCTATGATGCTTGGCAGGAAAGGTTGGGTGAGGACTGGCTTACACTATCACCGGACACTGTCTGGGATGAGACTGGCCAACAGATGGTCACCTGGATTAATAAAGTCAATTAATTCATCCCATTATGTAATTAAGGATGGAGTCTGATGAGCAGAAAGGGCCAGGCTTGGCTTCCTAAGATGTTAAGCATCTGATTTATCTCCTAAAAAAAGTAAAGCGGCACCAGTTATCTATCAAACAGCACCCCAGAGTGGAAAACAATTGTTCAAAACATTTTTTCAAAATAAGAAGTGCAAACTTTATTTTTTGTATCATATTTTTGTGTCATCTGGCCAAAGATGGAACGTCCTAATGAGTCCAGTTTTGTCAAAAATATACAACAAAAGTCACTTCAGTCAGACATTTACAGATGCTGTTTTAAATAGTTTTGCTGATAATAAATTAAAACAAACAAAAAAACCTTTTTTCAAATGTTTAGAACCAAGTAGGATTAATCATAATCACGCCTGCATCTTTGCAGTGACCCAAATTGATCCACTAGAGGGCGCTCCAGTCCAGCTCCTATTCAACTCTCTGATCTGCTGCCCTGCAAACGTTGACTTGATGTGAGGTGCAGAGTGGATCTGAGGTATAAAAATGAATGAATAAATAAATAAAAAAACAGTGTTTGAGGGCACAGCTGATGAAATGTTGGGTCACAGTGGGAACGTTGTGACATGAAAGTGTTGATGTCTTAATGATCACGTCCTGCCTTCCTTTCCCGAGATCTGTCAGCACATCCATCACATCTGGATTCAGACAGAATTTAGTAATCTTCATTATGTGGTTTCCTGTTTATTGCAATTGCTTTTTCAAGTGTGCGAAAGTCTGTCTGTGTGTTTCCTTTTGCACTCTTGTATAATAAATGCTGTATTTACTCACCTGGAAAGGATTTATGGTGAGTATCAGTGTTGAAATACTAGTGTAATAGTATAATACAATAGTGTGAATGAGTCCCTGTCAGGATCAATACATTTTATCTTAAGCTGTCACCACTTAACTCATGTTTCAATTATAAACCTTACTTGTACTCTGATGAGAGCTCCCTAACAACATGTGTTCTGAAATGCAAGATGAAAGCAGAAGAAGAAGACAGCGTTCATGGAGAGAATAAAAGCCTATCAGCTGTAGCTTTATGTCGCTTATAACTATTTCAAACAGAACCATTTTTTTTATAAGCATAAACATGTGCTGTACCAAGCAGTATGTGTTCTTGGTTTAGAAACTAATTTATTTGAACAAAAGTGACACTGTGTTAATTTGACTAAAAAGGCAGAGATTCGGAATAGCAGGAAACCTCTAAACAGAGACTTTGGCGAGACATTTCGCAGTGGGGAGCAGGGTCAGTAGGGGGTATGTCCGGCTGAAGACCTCCTGTGAGCTTGGGGGGACACGCACACACACACTCAGAGACATGCACAGATACAAGCATTTTGTAATCTTAGCTACTCCTATTAATTACTACTGTGTAATCTCCCAAGGTTTTCACACATATCATGAGCTGGCCCTGTGCTCATTTAATTTAATGTAGGTTAGTAAGAGAGGATAAGAGGCAGGACAGCTAAGCTGATCTCTCTTGCCCGCCCTTCTTCTTCAGCATCCCATTGAAAACCCAGCCCAGCCAGAAAAGATGATGCTGTCTAAGACCTGACTAATCTTGGCGCAAACTCTTAGTCTAGTCTGCTTTCAAACTCTTAAATGTCTAAGAGCATTCCTTTGTTTTTGTACTAAAAGACGGACATTTGTGACCTGGTAGATTAGACTGCTTGTTTATGTGTCAATGGAGCCTCGAGGTCTGAGTGATGGAAGGAAGTAGCCTGGACATCTCAGTGTGGCCAGTAGGGTGTGTCTCACTGCCCTTTGGTGGACTGCATTTGCTACATCAAAGAGTCTTACTTTCTTTATGCTTATCCCAGAGCAAAGCTATCCAGTATGAAGTTTAGTTCTCACTGGGGAGCATGGGGAAATGAGGTTAGCACCGCACACTTTAGAGGTTAGAAGGGGTGGAAGAGAGGAGAGGAGAGTGAGAGGAGAGTGAGAGGAGAGGAGAGGAGAGTGAGAGGAGGGTGAGAGGAGGGGAGAGGAGAGGAGAGGAGAGGAGAATGAGAGGAGAGGAGAGGAGAGGAGAGGAGAGGAGAGGAGAGTGAGAGGAATTGTCATGAGGCGACACCAAATTTACACATTATATTTTTAGCTCACAAAGTTCAAAGCCAAAGTCTGTGAGGTGCTGTAATTAAACATTTCAAACTTCACTTGGCACTTAACATTCCTCAAATAGAAACTTAACTGCAGCATGAAAGATTTTGCCCAACTGAAATGGAACAGTTGAAAGACAAACCTGTCTCGCTGTTTGTTTGATCCTAGTGAGTTGTGACAGCTGTGTGGTGTGAGTAGAGTAGAGTGTCTTTCAGATGCCAACACGGCAATGATCCCATGTCTTTCTCTGCAATTACAGTTTGCACCAGGTAAGATAAGACACCTCACATTTCATCTTACATTTAACAGCTTATATGTGGCCTCTTTCCCACATCTGTACATTAAAAGTGAAGCATGTTGTTTTTGCTTTTTCTTTAAATTCACAGATGTCAAACATCTCCTTTTATTAACTCTGTAAACGACGTTTCACCGTGAAACAGTTCCTTGTTTTTGTCAGCAGGTGGCAGCATTGCACATGGAATGCAATGCACAGAAAGAAAGACAAATTCAGTAACATGTCACAGGGGCCATAATTAATTCCTTCTTTCTCCTTGATGTATTTATATCCACTGTATTTTTGTTGTCATAGATGACAAATGGCACAAGTTCTTCTGTGGCAGACAGATCATTTTTAATGCTCACGAAACAATGACAGAATGCAAGTGAACATGTTTTGACGTGAGTCTCATGGGAGTGTTACAGCAGCAGCACCTCTGTTCCCGTATCATCTCACTGCACTAATATAATTCTGAGCGATGACTACGAATAGACAAGCTGAAACATTCATTTAAAATATAATATATAAATATATAAATGTAAAACATTTTAAAACAGAAGTGTAGATGCGTTTGAGGTCCCCTGCTGCACTGTAAACAAACAAAATTGTTGTTGGCGTATATATTAGTCAGTTGTTCTGTCTCTTATCTTCCCACTTAAACCGGATACTGGTTGAGGTTTGAACCTTCAGCATGTGACCCTAAAGCCATGAAGTCCTAAAGAGCCCTTACACGCTCTTGTGTCTTATTGCACAGGGCTGGTTATTGACACTTCTGTGTGAAATGGATCATCCTGATAGGCTGTAACTCTGCAGGGAACATTTCCACTGACCTCTGGAGCCACTTTGTGAAAGCACTAATACAGGCTGTGGCTGGCTGTCTATGGACGCCTAATGCACCAAAAAGGAAACAGGGCCCAAGCAAAATCAGGAAGTCGGTGCAAAAATGAGATGATGTGATGTTGCTGAGAAGGAGTAGGAGGACTGGTGCACTGAGTCAGTGGAGGAAGTATGAAGCTGTTAAGGGAAACATGACCTCAGGGCATTTTCCCACTGCAAAGACCTGTGTAAACTGAGATTAGCTGGACCACAGGGGGCATTAACACTGGAGTCTCTGGCGTCGGTAGTTGATTGAACTGGGGGTAAGCCCAGAGAATATAATGAAATAAGACAAGGTGAGTGTGTGAACAGTCAGGTATAGTACAATTTAACAGACACGTCTCATCTAGATAGAAAACCTCAAAGTGGCTTGCTGTTTCCTCTGGGTTCATGTTTAATATGAATAAAATGAGTCAGTAGGCTTGTTTCACCTTTATTTTCTTCGATTCTTGCTCTTACAAAGGTAACAGCAACTACTGTAATCACGTCGTCTAATATATATATTACCACAGGTAACTGGTGTCTTCTGATGGATGTCTTGAGCTACTTTAGAGATCATAACTATTTTCTTTTGAGTTAAGAACAACATAAGAGTGAGTTGTGTGTGCATGTGTGAATCCACAGTCATGTGCACATATAGTATGCCCAAGCACACATGGCTTGTGCAGGCTATACTGTATGACCAGTATGGATTCAGTCCAGTCCTGTCCATACTACCATCTAAGGTTAATTACATGCAACAAGGGTTTTAGCATCTCTTGCATGTAAACTGTATAGTATACGAGGTGTCACTATTAATTTTGCCCTGGGGGAAGATGAAAAATACTGTAGCATCAAATGCATTGCCCCCCTCCAGTCACCCGCCCACCCACTGCAGCCAGTCAGAGGACTGTATTGCACTACTTTAAAAAAGACGTTTTCCCACACAATCTTTTTAAGACTCTTCTTCAAACTACTATCTTCTCTGACAAAATCATTCACACTGTTCAATAAAGTAAGACAGCGCTGTTTCACTCCCGCTGTTCTTCTTTCACGTTGACAGCACAAGTTGTTTTGACCCATTGCCCTAGCCTTGGCCCACTTTCTTTTCTTCCTGATCTGTTATGCATCCACATCCGCTGTTAAACTGAGATTGTTATGAGCGTTTGATCAGTACATGGCATGATATATGCTTTATGATTATATTATATGTGACAGTTAACCTGAACTTGAACTTCTACTTCTACTTAAATGACCAACCTCATTTGGGAGGTGTAGACTTCTTTCGAGAGCTCGCAGAGGCTTTCAGATTTATAAAAGAGATCTATATCTGCAGCCTGACATCCAACGCTGTCAGCCTCCACAGACCCGGCATGCTGTGATTACATAACCCGAATCTGAATATGGGAGAGAAGACAGGAAGGAACAGACATACTGTACTGATGATAATTATCTAGCACTCCATCCCAGAACTGTTACAGCCTCTGATAATACTGGTTGTACAATAGATCAGAGACACAAACTCCAAATTCAGATATCTTTAGATTCGTTGAAAGGTGAAAAGAGCCTGCTTTTGAGGGTAAAAAAAAAAAAAAAACTCTCACTGTCTCTGCTAGTTTAAAGTGGCACATCTGCAGCATTTGTAATGACTTATTTAATAATGACTAATCTAATGATAATCATTCTGTAATCTGACTGCACTATCAGTTCATAATTAATGTGTAGTTAATAAAACAATGGGTAGATGATTTAAATAAGAATACAGAGATAAGTTCTCATTTGTGTGAAACTCGCAATAGGCCTTAGGGTCAATTAAAATTCACACCGTCGTACTTTAATAATGCAAAGGCAAATTTGAAATGTGACCTTGACATCTCAGGAATGCATATCTTGATGAATTACACGTCTGTCAAGCTATGTATATATATTTTTTTAAAACTCCCAAAAAGGAGGGACTCTATTGATTTCCTGGCCTGTGTTTTCTCATTTCTTTCAGGAGCAGTGGTGCATTTTTGTTTACTCTCTATTGATTGATGACAATAACTTTCCCATCTAGCTTAGCCATCTGCCATCCGGCTGAAGTAAAAAAAAAAAAAAAAGAAAAAAAAAAAAAGGAGCTTGTGATGCTGTCGTGAGAGAGAATTTTTATTTTCTTTTTGTAAAAATGCAAAATGTTTATACCGTGTGAACAGATATGAATACAAGCTACTTAAACATAGTTCTTACCATGCTCCACAGCAAAAAGAAGATAAACTTCATGCCATTAGATTTTTACACAAGAGTTTATGACACATTTGCCCCTTCAGGAGTCATGCTTGTAGGCCTAACTGAGTCCGATTATGATGTTTTGTCCTCATGGGAGCGTTGAGGTTGAGGTTAAGTGCTGTCAGAGGTTAGGTTAGGGTTAAGGCCTTGGGTGACATGACTGGGCTTGTAAATCACATGAAGGAAGCGATGAGACAGAAAGAAAGTGAATACCAATCTGTGAGGAAGGAAGTCAAGCATTTTATGCTCCCTCTGTTAAGTGTAAAACTCTGTGACCAAAGGCTTAGCGGTGCTACGACAGCTCAGTGGACCCAGATGGAGGGAGAGAAGAGAACGACTGCCCTCTGAAGTGTCACTGAAGAGCAGACAACACTGACATGGAGCCATGGTATGTCCCCTGTGGAACTGAGAAGGCCTTTAAGTCAGCTACAGTGCTGTTAATCTCCATCCATAAAGCTGCAGTGATGGTAAGATACTTGAACAGAGGTGAAGTGTGTGGTTAAAGCTCAGCTATCACACTTGATAGTAATCGGCACATAGAATACAGATGCAATGATTATTGAAATGCAGGTGTAAATTAGAAATAAAATAAAAAAAGGTTTGATGGTTATACATGGTGACTGTTACTGATGCTATGTGTAAAACAACTCTAGTGATGTCTACACCGTTCTTCCTTTTTATCCAGTGAACTAAAAAATGCCTTCCATATTTAGTTGTTAAATTTTGTATGTGTGCGCATGCACTTACACATGTTTGTGGGAGTATTTGTAGTTGCCTCTCTGTCGACATGGTCAACCGTAACCATTGGCAACCTTATTCTAAATAAAACTGCTTCCGTGTACTGCGCTTTTACACTGGGACTAGTTTATGCTATTCAGTCACAACATATTACATATTGTATATTTATTACTTTTGTTAGTAAGAAAAGTCTAACTATTTCTTAACAACTAGTAACCATCATTCCTTCCAAGATGTAAAAAACAAACAGGCATTTCTATCTGTAACAAAAAAAAATGTCTTGCAACAGAAGCATCAAACCATCCACCAGAGAGAGACACACAATTCAAATCCACAATTTGCCACAGAACATTACACCTGTTATTAGAGATTCAGCACCCTGCGGTAGAGGAGAACAAAAGGTTTTATATCATCCACATGATGTCATCTTATTCTGTCACATGGGCTGGTTTGAACAGTGTGACTAATCCATAAAGGGTTAAAGGTAAGACTTTCAAAATTAAATTCTCTTGCCACAGCTCTCCAAATAGTATCTTTGTGTCTGTCTGGCTCCTTTATTGTCAGAAGATTTTCTGTCTGACCACGCCCAAGCCTCAGTTTCCCCCTCCATCTTCTCTGCTGCCTCATCCTCCCAAAGGATCAGCCTCCTTCTCAGTGTCTCCCACGGTGGCTCCTCAGCTCCGGTGAATGTTGTCCTCGGTGACATGAATTAATGATAACAGCAGAGGCTTCACAGACCAGGCACATCCATTACATAACCCAGACAGGTCTGCTGCAGATCCCGAGGTTTTTGACACACAGTACCGTACTGCACCTTCCACAGCTGACCCTTTTTACCCTCTTTTCTCATCCCCCCTGTCTTTGCTGCTGCTCACAACATATGGAACAGTGGGTATGCAGCCATATGGCAAGTGTCACAACTGTTTACTCATAACCTGTGCGGTGGAAGTTATATTTTTGAACATAAATCTTGGCTAGTAGAGCACTGCAGTATAGAAAAAAAGGTTTTGAGAGGACAAGCAAACCTGATTTAATGGTGGATGTTTTCCAACACTAACTTTCCCTGAAAGTAAAAAGGAAAGCTTCCACAATTTGTCACAAAGACAGCGATATAGTATTCAGCAGTTACAGAGAGAATTTTGCTACCAATTAGAGGAGTGGCAATCTGCAGCTCATCTCTCTAGTGCCATTAGGCAGCAGAAGGCTGTTGTGTGTGATCATTAATAGAAATTCATCTGCCTCTACACCCCAGAGAGGCCTGTATGTCATGGGTCCCCTCTGCACCTGGATGCACCTCATTACATATTTTCTGCAAAGCCACACAGTAGAGATGGTGACTAGACACTTTTGTTAGAAAGCCCTTTAACAGACTGAGCAATCTGGCAAATTCCTGATAATATGCATCCTTAGATGTGTTTTCAGAGGTGTTCACCAATGAAAGAGACATCATTTTCTAAATAAAATGCATAAGTCTTCGGGATTTTGCTCACCCTCAATAATAAAATTCTTATTTTAACTTCTCACAGTGTACATAATAAGATGCCTAACAATGATGAACTAAGAATCCCCTCTTGGAAGAAATACTTTTTTCTGAAGTGCTGAGTATTACTCATGCCTTTGCTGAGGTGTTTGGTCTAAGAGTTCAAATTAAGCTTTGTTTCAAAGCTGTTCTGCACAACAACTTCATGAAATATTGAGTAAATCCTTGCAGAATAACCTGCTGCCTGTCTTGCCATGTCTGCTGTTTTGCCACACTCTTTCTTTGTACCTCATGTTGAGGCACTGATATGGAACAAAATCAGTGCCCTCCTATATAGTACATAACAAAATGTACCGTAGAGTGGATGTAGCAATACACTTGCATATGCATATGTTTAATGAACAGATTAGTAATTGGTTGCCCGAGACGATCCTTCAGTCCTGTCTACTAAGAGAAGAACAGACACACACTTTATTTTCCTTTAGTATTTAAACCTCTTATCTCATGTACTATATGTATATGTATTACATGAGAGTGAACACTGAACTCAAACATCCTAAATTGTACAGAGTAGAATACCACAAATAAAACAGCAGGCCATGTTGACGCTACACTGCTGTATTGTCTCAAAAATGCCTCTGTCTGGTGTCTTTCTTTCTTTCTTTGCAAAAATTACAATTCATTACTGACTCCCTTCTCTCTCCTCATGTCTCGCTTCTGTCGTCTTGATATAGTCTTATGAGTTTTCCCTCTAGCTTCCCCCCCCCCCCTCTCTCTTTCTCTCTCTCTTTCCCCAAGCCTCCCCTCCATCTTATCCAGCTTCACAGTTAAAGAGTGCCATTAAAGCTGTAGAAAACCTGTGATAGGCCATTAACAATGGATTAGCTGTAACAATTCCATTTCCTCTCTCCATGTGTGTAGTTATCACACAGTCAAATGCTCCAAACCTCTAATTATACGCTGTTTGAATCATTGTCTCTGGACAAAAGGCTAAACTGAATCAACTGAATTCAATTTGCACAACTCAAAAGGTGTGTGCCAATTACAATTGCATACTCAGGTTACTGCACTGTATATTGTGTATTGCACCTGAATTGGGAAAATGCCAAATGAGCCAAATGAAAAGAAAGTACTGACATAACATTTGATTTTCTTGTTTTTTGTTCTTTTTTTTTTTTTTTAAATCTTTCTCATGACTCACTGAATACACTGTGGGCTGGGTAACTTAAATCCAGAAGGCATAGCATTTAATGCACACACACACACACACTGATGCCAAAATATGATCTTAATCACTTCTGACCTCTCCCATGATGGCAAGTTTGCACAGCTGTTAAAAAAGAGGAAAATCATGAAAGAACACTGTGGCTGTAATGGAATTGTCATAAATAGTTCATAGACGTTTTCCTGCAGGCAGCAACTCACCTTGCAGCCTATGAATTGCTGCTTGGCTTTTACAGCGGGAGCTCCTCCAAAATTACATAATGCACCAGAAGTTTGTTTTGTTTGCCAATATGCTGTCACAGATTGTAAGCTGTGCTCAATTACATGGAATTAATGCTTTCTCTCTCTTTGCTCTCATTTACAAACATACAAACACTCAGAATTTATACACAATTATCTTTACCTCTCTTATAGATATATCATTCCTTGTCTGTTTGCCCATTTAAACTGTGAAGGACATTTTGACCTGCCATCTGCTGATCAGTCCGTTTCTCCATGCTGTCCAAACTACAAAATCCCATGTGTCCGTATATGTTTGTGTGTGAGAAAGAAAGCTATCCGGACGTATCTATCCAATAAATCCTGATTTGTGAAATAGATATTTGTTTGTGATCCCAGCTCAAGTGTCCATTTCAAAGTGAATTTCATCTCTCTGCATGCTGGAAAGACATTATGGAATCTAAGCTGATTATGCTGTAGACAACAAACCTCAAATGTAGCAGGGAGCTTAAATGGAGGCTGTGCAGGAACACAACTACTAAGCATGTAACCCTAAATCCCCTGTCTAAATATTTCCATTAAACAAGCGCTTATTTAGAAATCACTTGGGGGGGTGGCTTTGAATGTTTGCCTGAATGCTTATTGTAGAGTTGAATCACAGCTGAGTGTGAAAGAAGTTAATTGAAAAGGAGAGGGTTGTTGGAAAATAGACTACATTGCCTCTGTCACAACTCACTGCTTCCCCCTCTTATTGTTGCTGCCAACACTGAATGGCCATAAACAGCCATTGAGTAGCTGCTGAGATGCTGGAAAGGAGGAGAGTAATATGAAACCAGTCCAGTCAAGGCAAATCAAATTAGATTTAAAGTACCCAATACCCAAGATATACTTCTGCAATCTTCTTCAAACTTTGACCTCCAGTCTGCACTAGGAGTAATTGTGATGACAGAATTTCTAAATCTGCAGCAATGATGCTTTATGGATGGTCCTTTGCATCTTGAAGTGGATTAGTGAAGAAAGTACAGCTTTAGTATCACTGGGACTTGTTGATGATTGTGTCTGCAGGGATGCAGGTGTTGTGCCAGACTCTTGTGATGAAGAAGGAGCTCAGTCTAAATCTTTCAATTTACCAGTTGATCCATGTTCCAATTCTCACCTGTGATCATATGTTGTGGAGGTATTCTTGGCATGTCCAACTGTGAGGAGCACCTGGGACAGATCCAGAACACGTTGGAGGGATTATATATCCCATCTGGTCTGGGAATTCCTTGGGATCTTCCAGAAATCACTAGAGGTAACTGGGGGAGGAAGCTACCTAGGCTAGTTGGCTTTTTCAGCTGCAACCTCAAGCCAGACACAAACAGACATAATCAATCATAACATAAAATCAACATGTATAAATGAAAGATTAACCCTAACTAATACCACAAGACCAAATCTTAAGCATATAAACCTGTTAAAACTGTTGTTGGTGTTGGGTAAAACTACACTCAAGAACAGGCTTGACCAGAACAATGTACACTGAACAGTAGTTACATGGAACAAAAAAGCCAATAGGTAAATCTTGTTCTCAGGTTTTAGACCTTATTTCAAAGCATTATGGTTGTCACATTCACTGTTGCTAAGGTCAGAAACAGAGAAACATGTTGCCTGACTAATGAAAGAAAAAAGAAGTTAAATAGAAACTGCCCATTTCCATGTCAGCATTTTTCCCCGAAACACTCCCGTTATTGATTTCCACATTAAGCAGACCTTTACACTAACATTGTTCCCAGACACTGCTCATAGAGCTTATTGATTGTAGTGGACAAGCCAGACACCACAGATGCATCTTCAATCATCAATAGCAAAATTAAACATATCCTTACGATAGGCAGGTACCTAAGTCTAGTGTGAGTTTGGACAAGGAATAAACATTACCAAGGGGAGAAACACAGAAGATCATCTGGCCTAGAGCACTGCAATAATTCTGCATAAAACAATGAATGGTCTTGAATGGTTTGAAGCATCTAATGTTAGGATAGTATAAAATTACTAACTGAGGATTATGATGCTTGGGATTTTAGTCATTTTGGGAGTTACCACAGAACCTGGTTATTCTATTCTCCAGAAACCACATAAATGAAGACAAACATTTTCCTTGGAGACCAAAGTTCATTTAATGTTTGTCATTCTTTACATTGTCACTGAATCCTTTTAATCTTCTTCGTGTAGAGTTATTAAAGTGAAAGGTGCTGATATGCTTTGTTTTATTTGAGGTGGAGCTGAGTGTATTGATCATTATAAACCACTCCAAACACCAAAGTAGATTCACACTTATCAACATCAGTCAGACATACACAATATTCTCAAGGTACGGTATCTTAAGACTGAAAACAGAAATGAGAAGAGCCAACCGCAGTCTCCATGACGGCGAGATCTGAGGTGGGCGTTAAACTATTCATCCGGGAGTGGCCCCCACATTGTGACCCTTATCAGCGGAATCACAGGAAATAAGCTACTCGCCTCCGTTACCTTGGACCTGAAGCCAGGCTCTGGAATGCCTGCTCTTCTACTCCAGGCTACAGCCTTTTCAAAGGCATATTAAGTCTTGGGTTGCTTTATTAAGGAACACAGTCAACACACAATTATAGCCCCATGCATGGTGTTTGGTGTAGAACACAGAAGCCAGTGGGAAGAATGTGTGGGATTGGATCTGCATACCCTGTACTTAGTTTTCTGTGTGTGAGCATGATACGGTTGAAATTCCTTGACATATAAAATATGCATTTGTTTATAAGTAGGTCATGAAATGAGACTTGGATGTATTGGAATGTAGTGGATGTATTTACTGTTTGCATGCACTATGTGGATGTGTGTATGCATATATATATATATATGTTTATATGTTGTTTTCTTCAGTAACATGTCCAAATGTGTTTTATTTTATTTTAATTTATAGATTATTTTCATATTAGATATATGTACATGCATGTGCTGCAGGGATAACTGTGGTTGTGTCATGCACCTCCTTTTGATTGGGAAAAGTGACGGAGGATGTTGGACAGATTGCGTAGTGTGCGGGCTGTTCTACCGAAGTGCGTTGATCGACAGGGGTGCCTTTCGGCCCCCTGTTGAGGCGCAGCAGGGGGGTATGTAAAGGTGAAGTTCTGGGTCTCAGAGCCCACAATGCGGACCCCCCGGAGAGGGTAATCACCATGAGGCCAGCAACAGTCAGCACAGCAGTGGCCCCTCGCCACAAAGACACTCCTCTCCAGAGACATGGCTGCGCCTTTGTGCTCCCCCACACTCTGAGTGTGTCCCACTCCAGGGGGCTTGAGAGGCACCACAGGGTGCCCATTAAACCATTAGGACTGGAGGACAGCCCTGACAGCCTGATACACAAATACACACGCACACACTCACATACAAATGCACACAAGCATTCGAAACCTGCACATGTACTGTAAGTACACAAATACCCTGAGATGACAAAAGCAAAGTATTGTTCACTTAACATCGCTGTCAGCCATTTAGCGCTTGAATGGCAGAACAATCTGTCATTTCTGTTTGCTCACTCCCTTGCTGGTTAATCACTCATTGACTCACTCTGTTCAAGTTCAATAGTTTATTGCTATGTCACACAAGTTGATTGAGATTTGTCTTTGTGCAACTCAGATATGAAACCACCACAGGATTCCAGTCTGAACACTGATAAAAGAGACCATATGATGTTAAACAGACTATACAAGAATATTAATTGTTAATTCTTAGCTTAATGTTGACTTTAAGTACCTGGTGGCTTTAAGTTTCTGTAGATTCTGTCTCTGCAGTGAGAAGTTCTGCATGCTCCTGCACCTCCTGAATGGGAGGAGCTTGGACTAGATACTTTTCTGGTTGTGCGTTTTGCCTTCCTCATGTAATAAATGGTAGATAACAATCTAACATACTAGTTATTATAGGTAGCTTTATTTTGGTCTACTGGCCATGTATGAATCTGAATGAAAGTATGGAAGCAGTGAGCACGCTAAGTCATGAGACATGATTATTAGTTTTGATGGATGTAATGACTCACTGATATATTAATATCTGGTGATTGGAGTCTGGGGATGCACCTAACAAGAATAACAGTCTGAACCTATGTCAGTAAAAGGATTTCAAGCCTATGTGGACTTTAATGTGTCATGCACAGGGCTAGTTGCCCTGATACAAACACTGGCCACTGGAGATGGTTACTGTTCTAATCAACACATCTGCAGTTATTAAAACAGGTGATGTTATTTCTCCTCAGGCACTTAAATAACAACCTATACTTAGAACAGGCAGGAACCTTGGAAGGTTGTAGGGACCAATTAAAAAACGGTAGTGCTTAGTTCATCAGCACAGAGCTTGAGGATAGGGTGGTTGTAACACACCGGCCCTGTAGCCATGGTTTTTATTTGGCAGAGCAGGGTTCTGGCTTCATGTTCTGAGATAGTAAAAGGCGGGTTGCCATTAACAAGAGAGCGGGTGGGTGGTGGTTTATATCAGTTCCAGATCTCCAAATAAAATCCATCAGAACTGTTAAGGAAAGAAGCGCTGGAGTTTAAACTCATCTATGGTGTTTAGTATTGTGCCCTGCGATGTCTGCAAGTCTTAACACCATTGACATCGTTACCCAGTATCTTAGTCTATAGTAATTTGTCATTGCAGCAAGTTTTTTTTACAGCCTTTTGTAATTCACAGTTTAGATGCTTATACTACAAACGGAGCCTCATATTTCTTTTAACATCAGCACCAAACCAGGGATTTTTGGTGCCAAAAACAGTTTTGTGCACAGTTTCTGAGAACTTGAAATGAAACATTACAGTATCATTGTCAGTATTTTAATTGCCTCTTTATCAGTCTTAAAAACACTCTGGCTGTTTTGCAGGATGTCTGTGTTTCTCAACAAAATTGACAGGAGGCTTACTCCCTCCATCACCCACTCACTATACTAATAAGGTTAATTCAAGCAAATGTTATGTTACATGTGTAGTTCTGTATGTATCATCATACATACATACACGTGTTATGGTTCCACCATCTAAATAAACAAGGTCCAATATGATTGATATTAATTAATTAATTATTAATGAATAAATGTATGTGTGTGTAAAAATGTGTGTAAAAATGTATATATATATACATACATATATATATATATGGCTATTGCAAACACAAATGTAAGATAAAAAAAAATAGGGCTAATATTTAGTCTTATCCATGTAATAATATTACAGGATTAAAGGTATTTACATTTGCGAATCAGGATAAACAGTGTATTGAAAATGTTGGATCTTAATTAAAGAATGGAAAATCCAAAACAAATTATATGCCTATTATTTTAAAGAGGGGACCACTGGTTTCACCAACGTCTAAATTGTAGTATGTAAGAATGGAAATATGACATTATAGTGTTGGTGGGGGGGTGGCTCGCTCACTGTTATATGGCTGACATCAATAAATGTCAGGGTAATGGGTAGGTACAGGACATGAGACACGCCTGCTAAGCTATATAAATACATGTACTAGACTGCTTCAACCTGCTAAACAGGATATTCATTACCTGTCCACAGATGTATTTCATAAGACACTGCTTAGTCATAGGGACTGTGATTATTATTTCATTATTATTTTGGTGACCATCATCATTATGTTGTGATCTCCTCAGCTTGTAGCTGCTGAGTTGTCCAGCCTGTCATTACTTGTTCTCACTAACTGAGTCTAAGTCATATGAAATACTGTGTGGCATTATTGTTTGTGTAGCATTATATTTTGGTTATTTTGGCCGTCATTCCATCATTAAGTCTGCGTGTGACTGTCTTAAGGGGTCATAAAACTAGACTGAGATTTGGTAGTTGGTGAGGAAAGCCAGACTTGTGGCATAAAAAGTAAACATAAATATAAATATTGGCATTCAGTATTTAGTCACCATGTTTGTTTTCCTGCCTTAGCCAGTAGGTTGCAGTATTTGTGACATTTTTGGCACTGAATGACTGTGATGCTTAATTTTTATGACTCTTCCTATGATAAATTAATATTTATAATGCACACACTGCCAGTGTATATTTCTGTTGCAGATTACATAAACCTTTCACTGAGCTCTGTGATGGTCATCAGTACTTGGTATTACATGTGAATATAAGATGTATGGGGTGGTAAATATTCCATTCCTTTTAGTCATATTTATGAGGCCTGTCGAGAATAAAAATGCACAAAACATAAGAATGAGGCTCTGTCTGTAATTAAACTTTCATGGTTTTAAATTTCAGAAGCCTTTAGCTGAATTTTTAAACCACACTTACTCAGTCTGTAGTCTATATGAGCTTCCCTGCTTTTGTTTTTCAATTGTACATTGTTGTACCTTGTTAATATGTACTGATTGTCACCTTAGAGTAGCACAGAACAACATGAAGAGCAAGAAAGAATGAGAGCTTGGAGACGAAAGTGGTAACAAAAAGTGGCTGTGCTGAAATCATGAATTATGAAAGGTGCAGCTACGTTGAAATGGTGAAGTGGCATGGCCACTTGCATCAGCATGCAATTAGCCATTAAAGACCACAGCTAGAGACTTTAAAACTAACTCTCACAGACACAGCAGAGTTAAGATAGTACTACTCCTTCTCTGACACATCAATCCTTGAACAAAACACACACTTTACACTACAAGACACTCGTCTATGGTTTCTTGCTAAGATCCATGCTGGATCTATCTAAGATGTTATAAATTCATCCATAGACAGAACTGTCATATTGTTTGTCCTGTGGTAGCTTTCACTTACGTTTTGCTGGCAGTTCATCAGCCCTGATCTGTCAGGTATTTATTTTTCTGGATTAGCTATAAACAGATTTCATTTCATTGTTAATGAGACGTGAGAGTAAATGCGTGTAGGAAATGATAGCTGATGTATTATCAGTTTAAATTTTTAGGATGAACATATTAATAATTGATATCAAGACTGAGTACTTTGTAACTGAAAATATGAAACACAGTATGTCAGACAGGGTCTAACTGTGGGCTGGAATATTTGGCATATGATGATTTGCACAAAGCATGTAGATAAACACACCTATCTATTATTATTGTTGTGAGAAAAATTAGAATAGGTGTTCACACTCTGTTTGAAGATGAATGATGAAAGATGAAAGATCAATTTTCATTTAATCATTGTGCCAAAGCAGCTGAGAAAAGTTATAGCTAGCTGGCCAAGCTGGATAAACCATTTAAACACACAAGTCTTTACTTGATTGAGTCACAGTCACTGTTTTGGTGATGTTTTATTGAGCCCGGGTTGATCCGTGAATGGATTATGCTGTGTTTTGTCAGTCCTGACACCCACAGGAAACTAATCGCTCAAAACATCCTGCCATGTGCATACTATTGTTATATTCATATCCTTTTATTTTTGCCTTTAAACTGAATAATTTAAGAATTCCAGCGCTAAAAACTGCAATAATTTGTTCCATTCATGAAATTTGTGTGTTCAGTTAGAATAAAAGTGACATTCTATTAAAATGGCAGATTATTTGTTTTGTAACAAATCAGTGCAGATGGTAACAACCATGGATGATGGTGTCATATGTCAGCCAGTCTTGTGTTGTGTATTTACTGCATGCAGGAACATCTGTTGGCCAATAAGTCTTTGTGTGTGTGCATCTTTGATGGTGTGTGTGTTCAGATATGTGATGGGGGTGGTCACATAGTGGCTCATAACTTCAAGTTAGTTTCAGCTAATGCCTCATTGTGCATTGTCTTGTGCTACAAAGGCTCTGGGTGTGTGGGAGGTGTGATTCCTGTAACTATACATGTCTTTGTATTATTATTTTCCTTTTTAATGAAAAACCTGATTGTATGTACTGAATAGACAGACAAGGAAACTATTGTCACTGTAAATCACTTAATACCAAAGGAAAGATGCTTATATTAATAAGCATCTTTCCTTTGGTATGAAGGAGGAACGGCAGGAACATTATCCATTCAGACTAGGACAGGCTACATCGGTCAGCCAATATTATCAGGTGATATTGGCCTATTGCAAGATGTCCGTGTAAAGTTTATCCAGCGGAATCAACCGTGATTTACAATACAGTGGCAAGCAGCTCTCAGCAATGTCTGAATAAATTGGTTAACAATACATATGTTAAATTATTTAATGTGTTGAACTTAAATATTCTTTAATTGTTATTTCTTTAAGAAAATAGTCTGTACATGTTTGCATATTGGTTCACAACCCACATAGATCACTTCAGCTCAAAAAATCACTATATTGGCTGCTACTGTACAGCAGTAAAATTCATTAAATAGATAACAACAGTAACTGCTGTCGAAATACTGAGTGGTAGGTAAATTACAAACATGTGGTGAAGAAAAATCTAGTCTATCACACAAACAGAAAAACACAAGTATGAATCAATAATTATGAACATGTTCTGTCAGATAGTATTGTAAGTGATGAAAAAAAATATAAATCCACTGTGGGCAATTACACACCATGATTCATAGCTCTGTGCAAAATTCATAGCACTCCATAGCAATGATAAATTGCAAGCTGTGTCCTTTAGGAGTGAATCAATACACCTAGTTCATATGTTGATGTCAGTACAAGTGAATAAGTTGCGCATACCAATTCTTCTCATATACTCCATATCCAATATATTTGTGACTGCTGATTGGTAGAGTGCAGTTCAGCATAGTTTAGCAGCAGCCCGGGGCCCTGTGGTGAGTTTTTCAGCTTAATTTGACCGGCCTCCTCCATCTTTGTCATTGGAGAGCTGTTTTTGGACCTGGCTACCACATTATTAATAACGCTGATACATTCTCATTTGGCCAGTCAGGGGAAATAAATTATTATAATGGGCATAATTCTGCTGTCGGTCCAATTCCCCCTGTTTAGCATGTGGGGCAAGATGGATGAGATGTGTGATTGAGTGGAACAGTGACTTGGATGCAGCGATTAATGTTATAAGCTAAGCTGTGAGCATGACTGGAGGGTCTGTATGTGCTGAGTGAGAAAATACTTCCATCAGGGATTCATTCACGCAAGTGCAATACGAGAGACATTGTGTGTGTGTGTGTGTGTGTGTGTGTTGGGGGTGTTCGATAAGTAACCATGAATATTTACAGTATTTGCTGATAGGGTCCCCTCTGGCCACTCATCTGTGGGAGGTCAGCTAAGCCAGTACTGTCCAAACATGAACAAAACTGTTTGTTCATCGTGATGACTGCTCCATTTCCAGTATCACTTTCCATTTTTTCCATCTCTTGTTCTCTGTGTCTCTGTCTCTCTCTTTCACACTTTCCAGCTAGTGTTTTGGTCAACTAGGATAACTCTGCTCTTCTACGCACAGCTTTGACGCATGTGCTGTCCATGATGTATTAAAACCAGCAACCAGCTGGCATGGCTCGATATGGTACGGAGCTATGCTCTAATTGGAAACCATCACACTGGACTTTAATAGTTATGGTTTCCATAGCAACTGCACAAAAAAGGTGTCTTCTGTAGAGTTGTGATAGATTTTTCTTTTTTTTTAATATCAAGAAGTATGGTATACTTTTATCTGTTTTTGTCCTCCTCATATACCTATAATACCTGGTGAATTGTATTAATGAATAAATGAATCCCGGCTTGGTGCATGAAGAATTACAATCAATATAGGAAGATAAGTTCTTCTGTGTATTTCATATCTCATGCAGCCTAGCTAATATTAGACGTATCTTACCCAGGGTGATAGCACAGGTCCGTGAAGTTATTAAAGTTCAGAGTCGTGGGTTCAGTGATCCTCTAGTTATTGTTCTTGGCTGCCTCCTCTGCTTATCACCCTTTCTAAACTTTAAAATAACACCATGCACACAAAGATGCACTCAAGCACACATGGACATGCACAGATGCACTTGACCTAATCATGGATGTATGCATATTAAAATATATTTTGGCAACAGCAGAAATCTATTATTGCTAGCCAAATTTAAAGCACAGCAGAAGCATCTCTTGGTATATGTGTGGGTGTGCACATGCCTGTGTGTGTGATTTTGACACAAACACACACACACAAAAAAAAAAAACCACGCTTAGTTAAATATAGTTTCAGAACACTTTGAAGGTTTTTATGTTCATGTTCATTGTTGTTAAACCTTAATTAGCTCATGAAATGATCAGACAGAGATGGGCAGAGTTCCAAGTCTGTACTTGGAAACAGCTGACGTCATGGTGCTTTGTTCTGTGTATTCTAGTGGTGAAGATGCTGCCACGTTAAAGGCTAAAAGCCTGCTAAAGCCCAGTCATGACTCCCCATGGAGTAGTCTGGTGTCTATCTGTGTGTAATTTTTTTGTGTGTGCAACATGCGTGGATAGGAAAATGATGACAGGAATGATATGACATGTGTAGGCAAGGGACAGTGCCTGTGTGTTCTTGTTCTTGCATTGCTCCATCTGCTGCTGTTAGGCAACCAGCTGCCTCCTATCGGCCCAGCAACACCAGCCACAACTACTCTGAAACCATGGCAACCGGCTCCCGTCTGTGGGGTGCCCAGAATGACTGAACCCCCCCCCCCCCTTCTTTTTCCCCTTCTTTTCATCTTCTTTTTGTAAATAATGTAAAAGGTCCTTTTTTTTCTGGATGAATCGTAAACTCATTCTTGCTTCTGTTGTTTGAGATCTGCTTTTCAAATAATAATAATAATAAATCCAGTACTGTACTATGTAGTATCTAGTGTACTATACTCACATGAAACGTATGCACCGTGTCAATACAGTGTGGCACTAGGAATGAACATGCGCTAACCAAGCACCCACATTACACACCCACACATCGCAGTGCGCCGCTTGCTCACCGGCTCACTCATTTGCAGACACAAATTCCAGCTCTGCACACAGACACATTAACTTTGACCCAAACTGTCATCCTCTCCCTTCAGCGTGGAAAAAACACAAGCAGAGTGGATCCCTCCCATACAGTGTGGCTGTCTCTCTTTCGCATGTCTCCTGTTGAGAGATTGATTATCAGCACTCAGAGCTCCAGGGAACCCCACCCCCCATGACCACCTTAATCCTTATCACCAACAGAGCCTTTGCTGTCCCTCCTTCAGCCAACAAGCATTCACACTAAACAACCACACTTAAAATGTCAGAAAATACTAAGAGCAGATGCATAAAATGTAATATCTAATCTCAAATCTAAATATTTGTGTCTTTTAGGAGTGTCAAATTATCACGTTAATTGCGATTAATTCATTAGTCATATTTAGCGTGTTATGTTTTTTTAAATTGCGTTAATCTATGTTTTAATCTCTAACTTTACTGTTTCTGTATACATTGTATGTATGTATTTTTTCTATTTAATCTCTTGACAGCACTAATGTCTTTACTGTTATGACCCAGGGTCATAATTTAGTATGTGTTATGTTTGTGCCATTGTTCCTCCCTGCCTAAGGGTGGTGCTACCACCTTTGGGTCTCTCTCTCCAGGTGCTGCCTGCCGATTGGTTAATGGACTGGTGGATCTGCTATAAATGGCCACCGCAGGAGACATTTGTTCTCTTCTCTTAACCTTACTCCCAACTGCACCAGGTTGGGTGTGGGTGTGGGTGTGGGTGTGGGTGTGGGTGTGGGTGTGGGTGTTATACTTGTCTGCTTTAGCAGACTTTAGCTCAGCAGTCAAGGTAGTTGTAGGGGTGAGTAACTTTAGCTCAGCAGTCAAGTTTTTTCTCCTGTTTATTTTATAGGGAGGCAAGTTAGAAACCTGTATTTTGTCTTCCTTGTTTTGGTTAGGTAAGTTAGTTTTTGGTCAGATTGTTTTATTTGTTGTTTTGGGCCATGCTCACCCTGAAGCTTTAATGTTGTTGTTGTTGTTGTTAATTGGTAACAGGTGATAGTTTCATGATTGTGCATTCACTGAACTCTTTGGAAATATATTTAATCCCTTTCTAAAATGAAAGTGAACATGACTGCAGTTCTTGTGACATTTTTGTGGCATCTCTTCGCCCCAAGCTAGCTAAGTAACCGTTAGCTTGTTTTGGGACACCCTGAGTGCTTTGTTTCTGCAATGTGAACAAACCCAATATTTGCCCCTGACATAAAAGGATTAAATGTACTGTAAAACTATTTGTTGTTGTAATTGTACAGCATTGCTTAAAAAGACTTTTTCCTCCAGCTTTGTGCCCTTATGTATTGTAAAACATATAAAACATTTGTCTTAATGTTCATTTTCAGACAAAGTAAACATTTTGTGAAAAAAGCAAGGTAAACTTCCAAGTTGCATTTTAAGTCAGCATTGCTGGCATAAACATGATTAAATTGCATTTAATAAGATGTATTTAGAAACAAGAGCAAAGTGATTCTGGCAAGCTCTTTGACAGGTTAGTTATCATTCATCTTAAGTGACTGCAGAGCCTTCTGGTAATGTTCATTGTATGTAAACCCTCTTAGCATGCTATAATTTATAATGACAAATGACACACACACACACACACACCTCTCTTCCCACCACCCAGCACCACTCAAACCCAACCAGTGCCAAAGACAGAATATGTCAGTAGTGTGCGCACATGCAGATGCAGCCACCAACACCCTATTTCATACTGCTGATCACTGCTATCACCTTTCTCAGCACATTTGTACATGTCGTTGCTTGATGCTGTTGTGAATATTGGTGAGAAAATGATGATTAATGGGAACTGAACCTGCTCCGCATTATTGCAGGAGGCCAACAGGCCTTTTGACAAAGAGACCTACTGAAAGTTACATCACAGAGCACAGCTATAAGCCACAAAATGGTGGCACTAAATGTTGTAATTCTGCCTTATTAAATTTCAACTGTGGAACTGGATGCACACAAGCCTGATTTCCACAATTTTCTATTAGAAATACTCCTAATCCTCAAGGTACAAGATTAAGGTAGAGGACATTTGCTTCACTCACCAGCCAAAAAAGAATAATATTCTGCAACAATAGTATTGAATGGCTGGTAAAATTTGATAATTTACTTTACTAGGTAAACAAAAAAGGTACCTTGACATGAAGCTATCTGCCTGTTCCACTACAAAAGAGAAGTGCAATTTACTGTGTAATTTAGCGCCAGAACAGTTATCATTACGTTAGACCAGTTGTGGCAATTCATAGTGTCCATACCACTCATCCATCACATGTATCTGTAAACCATCACTGATCATCATATTAAACATCATGAAGATGATCAATGATTTATTTATGATGCTTATATTGAAACAGACTTTTTCAAATTTTTACATAAAATGAAAAGATCATTCACACAGTCCTCTCAAATGTAAATAAAAATAACAGATACAAAATGTGTCACTCACAAGTTAATTGGTCGTTTTTGGCTGTGGTCAGCCCTGCTGCGAGGCAGTGATGGGAACACGTGTCATGGCTTAGGATGGCATCGCTTTCACATAACCCATTCACATAGTGCTGAAATATCTGATCACGAAAACTGCCAATGGCAATCACGCTGTTACTTCACTGATTGCAGTGTAGCCAGAATTGCAATATGCTTGAAATTTGAATCCCACAGAAAGCACTGCAGCAGAATTTTATGTGATTCAATGTTGAATTGCTTACTTTAACACATTATGAGGAAAAAAAAGGAACCTTGTCAACTCTGCAAAGCAGAATAATAAATAAATCAGATCTATCCAGGGGGACAAATGTTATGTCATCACACAAAAATAAGTAGGATACTACTGTGCAAAAACATGTCTTGGGTTATAGCTTCAAACATAATATGTACTTACAAGTATGTATCTACTATATGTTTTTACCAGTATTAAATGCTTAGGTTTTTATACGTGTCTTTCTGTATTGGTCCTGTAGACTCATGTCTTGAAGGGTTTTGCTAAATGTCATCACTGGAGATGCTGGGCTGTCTTGTATTTCTGTGTGGGCCTGTATTTGCAGATCTTTGTGCACAAACATACATATGTGTTGCCGATTAACAGTGGGCGGCGGAGATGCCTCCTTCTTGCCAGCTCACCCAGTGAGGCTGGCAGACAGCACTGCCTCTTGGTGAAACGAGCTAAATTCTCTGCTTCCCAATGTAAACACTCAATGGCATTATGCTAACACCAGATCAAAGAATCTTCTCTGTTCATATTTTGCATAAAAACCGTGACTGAAATGACTTGGTGTATCTCTTTTTACACCAAGATGAAGATGAAGCCATTTAAGGTGAAATCATGACCTCTAGAAACCCATGAGGCGCACAGGTGACACAGTGACTAGGTTCTCATCCACCTCTTATTGAATACAGATACCGTATGCAGAGCAACTTTATAGGTCCCCTTAGGCTGCTGGCTCCAGCTCCACTTAGAAAGCTGATAGACAGTTAGCCAAGATATTGACATACTGGTTCATTTGAGCTCAGAGGCTGAGCTGTTAATGGGGATTTAAGCCACAGATCTCCAAGCATGTGCGTTATTTGTCCTAACCACAAGTCCCACTATTGACAAGTGGAATCAACACCAAATTATCAAAAGGAGGAAGGGAAAACTCTACTGGATGAAAGCCAATTTCACAACATTACACTGACTCTCTGTGAAGTACAGAGAGTCAACAATCACTCTGCGATAGAGACTAAAGATGTGACACACAAGCATGAAGCACAAGAGAGCTTCAGCCAGAGGGAGAGAGAAAGTGATTGCACACAAGAGATAAGACTAAGAGATAGCAGAACAGAGAGGCAACTGAGAAAGGGAGTTGTAATGGTGTGGAAGAGGAAGGGAGTTGTGTGGTAGAAGGGGAGAGGAAGAGATGAGAGAGAGCGAGAGATCTGAAACTAAGCTTGCAGCATCGTGTGTAAAGACGGGCGCGTATTCTAATAGTCTGACTGATGATACTGATAATCCAGGCATCACGAATGATGGGATCGAGTGGGACTGTCTGTTCTAGCCTGGGTAGAAAAATAACTCGACAATACTTGATAATACTCGTCTTTGCATCCTGATCCATTTTTATGATTAGTGTAATCAGGACAAACCAAATTTTCTGAAAATGGTGAACTTATTTCCAGCAGTTTAAATGAAAAAAGACCATGGTGCGTAGACAGCAGACAGCTGTTTTGTTCATATCCTATCTCCTCCCTTCACCTTGTGTTTCCTCTGGCCCACACATCTTCAATCTTTGTATTTATCTTCCTTTCACTCACTCCATACTTCTGTGACATGTTTAATGTCAAGGCCATTCATTTGTGTGGGAGTGTTACTTGTATGTATGTATATGTGGAAGAGGAAATAAACCTTCACAAACTGTCATGTTTTCTCAGCAGAGCAAATTTTCTTTCCCTTATTATCAGATCAGTAAATCATGCCATCTCACCAATATGATAAGGGCGGGAATATTGATTCATTCCCGGACCTCGTCTAGGGGCAGTCAATCTAGCAGGATATTAAAGCTGCTCTTGTTATGACAGGAACAGACATCATAGACTCCATCTTTTACACATTTGGTTTTCATCTTGTTGTTTACTAGTGATACATATTCAATGTAATATCAAAATAGTATGATACATATTTCATAATGTGGTCTGGTTTTAATACTCTTTAAATATCTATTCCCACATCTGTTATTACACATCTACACATATTTTCTGGTTAGACAGGCAGTGATCTCAGCTCTCATTAATGTTCCCACAGGCTTCTTGTATACTGTACTGTATGCTCCAACTCCTTATTTGGGGCTGATGTGGTGCAGGAGTGAATGATGCAGGTTCCGAGGACTAGAAGCAAAATGTTTTCCAAACAGCCATTTACCAAGTGCTGTCTACTAGTGTAGCAGAGCAAGAATTTATGCTGCAGAGGCTTCATAAATATTGGATTTGTCCTGCCTGTCTGCCTCTCTCTCTCTCTCTCTCTGCCTGTCTTATTGCTTGACTGCATGCTAACAGAGGTGAGTGCTAGTTCTGTGGCTCATTCGCTCCCTGTTGCGTAATGCCTGACCTCATCCACTGCAGTGAGGCAAGAGTTGGGATTCCCTCCTGCACATAGAAATGAGCAGTGGGGAGAAGGGAGGAGTGAGCCAGAGAGGACGGAGGGTGGGAGAACACCATGCAGCACAAAGAGAAACATGGTTGGCTATTAACAATAAGAGTGAGGACAGGCACAATCCTAACTGAAATGCATTTGGACTTCATGTTATACGGATACAATGCAAACAGAAACAGGAATGACAAGAAATGAGTAAGATCAGATTCTTCACTTTGTGGTGGAAATGTGATATCTGTTGTTCACTATTTGAGTGGCTGATTATGATAAATCGGAACAGGTGATTTACTGTGCTGGAGATGAGGGAAATGTACACACAGTGTTTCCTGTAATCCAGAGGGAGATGGCTTGGCTTTGCAGGACTGAGACTTGAATAAATTGAGGGTACAGGTACAGGTATGAAAAAAAAAATGGAAGCAGTATTATAATGTACTGTAGTTACATAACACACCATGCTGGTTGTTTGGACATAATTAGATTAATCTAATTATAAATAGTTGTTCAGGTGGCAAAATTAATTAGTTATATGCTTGTCTGTATGAAATGATGACATTTATTTATATAGTAATGTGTTTAAAAGGTGTTGACACAAGATCTGTTAAGAGTATATTGCAAATGAAATAATTACTTAACATTGGACACACTATGCTCTCGAAACATGACTCACAATATGTCATGATAAATTAAATGGTCTCACATTTTGAAAAAGAAACAAACAAACAAACAAAAAAAATCTTTCTGGTTTGGTGTGGAGAAGCGTGAGCTGGTATGACCTCAGACAGTGGTAGCTATTTAAACGCACAATATCAAAGTAGAAGAAATGTTTGTGATCCTATTCTTTTATAAGGCTCACAGCCATACAGTCCCAAACTCAGTGTGCCAGTCAATGTTTGTTTTTTATGGCATTTAATACTGAGTTTGCAACACAAAATCTCTCAGGAAAAAGCAAAAATGAAAAGTTAAACTCTAAGATGATAACAAAATGTCCCAACAGTGCTAAATAAAAGCACCACACCCTTACATTTCTGGGACTGTTTTGTTTTTTAGGGATATCTACACCATATTTCTCATTCCTATGAAAAAAAATCTATATAACACACTCTCTTATATCACACCAAGACATTTCCCGTAGAGCTACAGTGTTAACTGGCTGCTTTAAAAAGGTAATCTAACATCTCTGACAGTAAACATCAGGCTTTGGTGTCAGTCCCTCAGATGCAAAGAGCTTCCTCTTTGAATCAGTAGAAGCTTCTTGCCAAATAACATTTTCCACTGACATTTAATAATCCTTCCGGGAGAAATGCATCATTAATGAACCAGAGATACAAACTCTCTCCAGACTTTAAACTCTGTAGACAAAAATACAATACAGCCATAAGTAAACTTTGTAATTTGTTCTAATTTTGTTTGTTTTTTGCAAAATAACTTCTGGAATTTACAGATCACATATTGATCATGTGTAATAGTGGGAAGTTCAGCTGCAAAGCCATGCTTATCTGTGGTACAACACATCTTGCATGTGAGTCTTTTTTGTTAGCTGATATTAAGTCTGTGGTCCACTGAAATTAGTATAAAGCACTGAAGCTCCAGAAAAAGCAATATTAAATGTTATATATTATTGGCATCTAACCTTCTACTCTTGTTATTAAGTAGTACATACTGTGGCGTAACTGGAGTGAAGTCAGTACTGGAGGATGTCAGCAGGGGGCCTGAGGAAGCCAGACAGAGACAGCAACAGGGTTAGCAAAGGTTAGTTTAAAATAAAGCCACGTTAAAACTTACAGTCGACTCACGCAGCTATTTAACAACACGACATGGTGTCAGAAGTGCTGTAGTAAGCGTGGAGAGAAGGGCGCCTTCGGACGGATCGTTATACTCCTGGACAGAAAGCGTGGGACAGGATAGTGGATTTGTTGGTTACTGCATTATATGTGTTAGTCGAACATTGCAACTGTGGGGTGCTACACGACAAGCTAATCAGAGACAGTCTCGTTGTTGGGCTGTCGGTTAAGGGACTGTCTGAACGCATGCAGCTGGATGCAGATCTTAACTTTGGTAAAGGTGTCAGGATTGCACGTCAAAGCGAGGAGATGAAAAAGCAGCAGGCTTCTTTGCGAGGAGACACCAGAGCACAGGCAAGTGATGTTGAGTCTGTGGATAGAGTCAGAGTGTTCAAGAACAGCAAACCTCCTAAAAACAAACCTCAACATGCTAATAAGCCACAAAACGCCCAGAACAGAAATCCAAAATCTTCACAGTCGCAGTGTCATAAATGTGGCAGTTCTCCATCACATCCTAAACGTGACTGTCCAGCAAATGAAAGTAAATGTCACACATGCGGCAGAAAAAGACATTTTAGTCGTGTGTGCAGGTCGCCAAACACTGTGCATGAAGTCAAAAAGGAGGAGGAGGACGCTATCTTCTTCGGCAGCATCGTGACAGATGGCGATCCCTGGATGGTTAATTTCGACATACATGACAGCAGTGTGACGTTTAACATCGACACAGGTGCCGACGTCACAGTCCTGCCACACGCTGTGTTCCAGGAGATATAAGGGAAACCCGTACTCCGCAAAGCGACAAAACTGCTTCTGGGACCACGAAGGAGTCCACTTGATGTTGTGGGCATCGCCAGGCTGCAGCTGAGGAAAGGCGAGACAGCTGAGATGGAGGATTTGTACGTAATTCGTTGCTTGCAGACTGCTTTGCTGGGAAAACCTGTGAGCTGTAGGCTGGGGCTTGTTGCACGCCTAGACAGTGTCACTGTAGAGACATTAAAGCAAACTTACCCAAAGCTATTCAGCGGACTCGGAGAAATGCGCCAGCCATATACCATAAAGCTGAAACCAGGGGCTCAACTGTTCTCACTCAAAACACCAAGGAGGATCCCATTCCCGCTGATGGACAAAGTCAAGCAAGAACTGTCCACATGGAGGACCTCGGAGTGACCTCGGTGTGCTGGCATGGTGGTGGTGCCCAAAAAGACAGGAGCCGTGCGCGTATGTGTTGATCTCACCGAACTGAACGAGTCAGTGTGTTGGGAAAAGTTCATCCTGCCATCAGTGGAGGAGACACTGGGGATGCTGGATGGAGGTAAAGTTTTCAGTAAGCTGGATGCAAATATGGGGTTTTGACAGATTCCCCTGACAGAAGATTCAGCAAAACTAACTACCTTCATCACACCCTTCCGTCACTTTTACTTCAAGCGTCTGCCCTTCAGCATATGGTCAGCGCCCGAGCACTTTCAGAACAGAATGGTGACAGAGGTCACAGAGGGGCTCGAGGGCGTGGTGTGCCATATCGATGATGTGCTGGTGTGGGGTTGTACGTAAGAGGAGGATGACGCTCGCCTGCATGTTGCACTAGAAAAGATCCAAAATCACACTAAACATGGGGAAGTGTGACCTGTCAAAGTCGGAAGTGAGCTCCCTAGGTCATGTGGTCTCTGCCTGGGGTATCAGCCCAGACCCCGGAAAGACAGAGGCTGTGAAGAGGATGCAGGAGCCGACGACAGTGAGCGAACTAAGATCCTTCCTCGGGATGGTAAACCAGCTGGGCAAGTTTATTCCTTCTGCTGGCCGAGAGAGACAAACCCCTGCGTGATCTCCTGTAGAAAAAAGAACTGTAGGATGTGGGGATGTGGAGCAGGCATGAACCTTTCAGGATCTGAAGGATGCACTGACGTCACCACCTGTGCTTGCACTGTATGATCCCAACAGAGAGTGCAAAGTCTCAGCAGATGCGTCATCATGTGGGCTGGGAGGTGTACTGCTCCAGAAATGGGACGAAGAGTGGAGGCCAATAGCCTACATGTCGTGGTCTTTCCTACCGACCGAGCAGAGATATGCGCAAGTGGAAAAGGAGGCATTGGGACTTACCTGGGCCTGTGAGAGGTTCCGCAACTTCCTGATTGGGAGACACTTCCAGCTGGAGACGGATCACAAGCCACTTGTAAGTCTCCTGGGGTCTCAAGCATTGGATGCTCTACCTCCTCGGATTCAACGCTTCAGAATGCGTCTGATGCGTTATTCCTACTCCATATCACACGTGCCAGGGAAGTGTCTGTGGACAGCAGATACGCTGTCATGGGCGCCAGTCAAGAGAGAAGAAACGCCAGCAGACAAAGAGCTGTTCGAAGACTGAACATTTACATAGACGCGGTGATGGGTAACCTACCACTGCCTATCTGGAGGAACAGAGGGAGCAGCTGCAGAGGCACAGTGTGTGTGCTGGCCCCGGTTCGAATCCCACATCGGACAGCCATTTACTGCGTCTGATTCCCCCCTCTCTCTGCCCCCTGCTTCCTGTCTATCTGTTCTATCATTAAAGGCCAAAAAAATTATCGCAGGGGGCCGCTGATGCCAACACCATATCCAGGCCGACCGTTGCAGAAGTGTGGAGCAGATTTATTCATGCTAGGAAGTAAGACCTACCTGCTGGTGGTGGACTACGCGTCAAGGTATGTGGAGATCACTCTGCTGACCCCCACAAGGTCTGATGATGTGATCCAGCACCTGAAGTCAATTTTTGCACGTCACAGGATCTGTGAGACCCTAGTTACTGATAACGGGCCACAGTTCTCAGGAGCGGCCTTTGCTGAGTTTGCAGGGTCCTATGGGTTCCAGCATGTGACCAGCAGCCCAAAATACCCGCAGGGAAATGCTGAAGCTGATCGTGCAGTGCAGACAGTGAAGGGGTTTTTAAAGAAATCAAAAGATCCATACCTTGCTCTGCTTGTATACAGGGCCACCCCACTCCAAAATGGGTACAGCCCAGCTCAACTGCTCATGGGGTTACCACTGTGCCCATTCTTCCTGCACTGCTATATTCTGCTTTTCCCAACGGAGACATTGCACTGCTGGAGGAAAGGGAGAAGAGGATGAAATATGCACAACACTACAATCTGCGACACCGTACGAAGAACCTCAACAGTTTAACTCCTATAATTTTGCTCATCACAGACTTAAGACTTAAGACTGAGAGACAATATTTGATTTGATACTGTGATTGAGTAATTTTGTGTTTCTGCATCTATCTGGATGTAAATGTTCAAGTTATAAGAGTATTAAGTAACAGACAGCTCAGGGTTTTGTATTGCATTTGAAATACCATGTTACAAAGTAATGTTAAACTGCTGCGTGTCTGTTGTGAGTGTGAATGGCTCGTGATCCAGATAGGAGCAGACCTTCCAGCCTCAGGGTCAGAATAAAACCCTAAGGTCCTGCTGAATCAATGGCAGTCTACCAATTGATTCTAGAAAGGGGAGACGTGGTGTAACTGGAGTTGAAACCAGTACTGGAGGATGTCAACAGGGGGCGTGAGGAAGCTAGACAGAGACAGCAACAGGGTTAGCAAAGGTTAGTTTGAAATAAAGCCACGTTAAAACTTACAGTCGACTCACGCAGTTATTTAACAACACGACACATACTACGCACAACATGCTAAAGCCAAGGTCTACTGTCTCTACTGTTTCCTCAGGCTGGGGGGAGATGTAGTGACTTAAGCTGGCTCTTTGATGTTAATGAGTTTGATGTTGAGTAAATGTTCATTAAATTAAGCCCAGCAGTCTACATGAGGTTCAAAGTTCAAAGTTGTGTTAACGGGTGTTTTCACTTCCTGATTTATAGGTGTTAGTTTTTTAAACCGTATAATTATTAAATCACATTTGTTGATTAAAATATATTTCAATAACATTTTTATTTGAATTTAATGTTATTTCTAACAATATAACTTATCTAAAAATCTGCACATTATGTTTGCCCTTAAATAATGGATTAAGAATATTATGTGTTTGGGTATAAACACAACATAAAAATATTGTAATGATGCAGCTGCCATGCACACAACAAATAAAACATTACCTCCTTACATTATCCATAATTCATATCCACATCCTTCTTTCCCATGTTACCGTATTAACTGGGGATTATTCATTAAAGTAATGGGTTGTTTTATTTGTCTGGATTATAATAATGTTAATCTGTCTTTCCTGACTGAGACTGGAATATACATATGATCACTCACTGGCTGGTCAAAACCCTTTCAGGCTTTCATGGTGCTGCATCAAACATCATGCATCAAATCATTCAGTCTAATTACTCCCTGTGTATTTATGTAATCTTTGACACAATGGCCCTCATGTTAAACTGTCCCTACATGTATGATCCAAGAAAACATCCAACAGGTCCAGAAGTTAAGCTGATAAGTCAGCTGTAGGTCAGACAGGTGTGCAAATGAATATTTCATTACTGGATTCTGCAGAAGTTGCTCAAACAAATCGCTGGGATTATTAAAGTATTTCTGATTCTGATTCTAATTAATAATGGATTTTATGTAAGCTTTTGTGTGATTTGTTATATGGTGTAGTTTAAATTTGGTATCTAAAACACAGAAAATGCTGTAACTAAAGACGTCCATGATGATTCAATTCCCCTATATAGCCAGCGGTCCTTTGATGTCCAAATGGTGTCAAGCAAAAAACCAGCAACTTGATTTTCTCCCTTGAGAAGTGATACCTTACTGAAATAGGAGAGCAACTGTAAGTCTTTGAGTAGAGTCAACCCGCCCACAGCATTGTACTCTGAATACAAGCATTCATTTGCATTATATCTGAACTATTCCCACTCTACACTGATTTCGTCTACTACTATGCCATCAGTGGCAGATGAGATGGATAAATGGACACCTATACAGTGTAGTCGGAAAGCATTAGGACAGTGATGTGTTTTTCATTATATTCACTCTGCAGTTCATTTAAACGAAGTGCTGCCTGTTTTTTTTTTAGCCACGCTAGCAACATGGCTCTAGAAGTGGCAATGCTGGTCTGTCAGATGTTTGATTCGCCACTTTATCTATCTGTACAGCCCTTGAAATATTTTATAATATCTCAGTAGGTTTTGAATTGGTTATCATAACATTTGTTCAATTGAAATTCACTGACTTTGGTGATTTCCTTTAGCATTATCAGCTGGTCAGAGTTTGAATGCTTTACTTGCTTCACTTCAAAGTGACTGACTTTTCACTTTCATTATCAAATGTCTGCAAATTTACTGACATACCCATTAGTTTCAGCTGTGCTGCTGTCCTTTTATATATCTTGAGTAATAGACATGATAATTGTTGTCCTATTTTAAAATGATGTGCTTTTATCAGGAGTGCCATAATGTATTGTCTGGACAAATGAAAACAGCTACTATTTTAGGCCTGACAGAACATCCCCAATGGATTTTCAAATGCATTCTCTTTAAAATTGGGAAAAAAGGCTACAGTTTTTATGCAGTTTATCTGATATGAATACAAATACCATACAATTAAGGTTTAAAGTCAGCCCTTTAACCTTACAGTCAAATTGAATGTGGCGTGCTAGAGCACAGAGCCAACTTAACAAAAAACTGTTTCACGAAATCTGTGTTCCAATGTATTTTCTGTTCACAGTCAATCATCACAAGTGTGCTGAGGTCCCATCTCTGACAAACAATCCACATGAAATCCAACTATAGCCTGAAGAACGAGCTGGAGACGACACCCCAGCTGTACTGCACCTCTAATGGGGGAAGCAGCGATGTCCTGTGCTATTTGTGGTGGATTTTATCAGTGTGCATTCTCTGGGCAGTGTGTCTTACCCATCTTTTCTGCCTGTCCCTGGTGCTCTGATGTGCTGGTAGTGCTGATAAGCAGAGGTGTGAGACACTCTGCTCAGACTAATCTGTTGAGAATGAAGCTACTGCCTTTCTTGTGCCAACCAGGGGCATATGGGGAGGATGATGGAGGAGAGGTTGTTAGGGGGACAAAGAGATGGTGACTCTATTTGGATTCTCAGGTCTCAGAGGGCACAGGGGTGTTGAGGGAGTGAGAGGCCAGGCACCTTCAAGGTTACAGTGGTGCATTTCATTCAATTTCATCAGTTTCTCAACCTGACAATTTGTCCTGCATAAGCTGAAGGCCTTCAAAATGTTAGTCGGCTTGTGTTTTTGACCGCTGTCACCTGATTTTTTATTTTTTTTTGGCTTGTTTTGTTTTTCATGTGAGGCAGTCATACATGCCAGCTATGTGCTCTAGATTTACACAATAACTAAACTAAATGTCACTCATTTCTGCTACTTTTTTCCCGGGAGGGATATGCACAACTTTGTTTTTCTAATACTGGTTGGCTGGGTGGATTTATTTATCTCAAGGTTAAGCCTTTCTATCATATTTTTTTACTCCTCCTTTACTACTGGGATATCTCAAGAGTTTAGAGCCATCTAGATTGACATGATATAGTTTTGTTTGTTTTGCTTAGTCCACTGTTTTGGGATTGGGACCTGTGAAATATTGTAATAAAGCTTCATGTTCAAATAGTAAAATTCATCACAACACATTGTTTTTATTTACCAAATAACAAAACATATCAATGCATGGAGTAAACTATCTCTGAATTGTCTACAATAACGAATAAAGAAGGAACGACGAATAAGAAGTAAATGAGACCTGCAGCTGCTCCTCGTGGGAGGTTTCTGCGTCAGACAGTCAATTAAATTCAGTTGTCTTTGTCTTCTTCCGAAGGTTGTAAAAGCATCAGTATTTCTGGGAAGCTGTACTTAACTCAGTTTGCCGTATATTCAATTGTGAGCAAAATGTAAGAAGCAAATCATTCCAGCTTGTTTCATAATTAGAGTAATTTCATGCATTGACTTCTTGACTGGCAGGTGGAAAATTGTTTTTTGTATAAACACATCTCTTGTGAGGACATTGTAAGAAAGGGATAATAAAAGGCAACAAGACATATCTCTAACATCAGCACTGTAAGTGAGGAAGAATGACTAATCCAAATTGAATATTAAAGAGTATAAAAATATATGAATTTTAAAATGATTTACAGCTTTGACTTTAAGACCAGTGAATCTGATTATTGATACATACCCTCAACAAACTGCATTCACAATAATAAATAATGCAGTGCTTTACTTACTGTAACTTAATGTTTTATTGTTGCTTTATAAAGCATTAATGAATAATTTAGTAACCATTAATGCAGCCAATAGCAAAAATTGAAAAGTGGCACCAAAAGATCACGCTGTGAGCATTCCCGTTTAATTTTCTATAAAAGCAATTTATAGAAACATTCATGACATTTTCCCCACAATGTTCCTTGCAACAAAGAATGTTGCACTGCACGTCATAAAAAGGCAACAGGGCAATTGTGAAGAGGATGACAGAGACGGAGAGACAGAAAGGGAGACTTGGTGAGAGAGAGAAATGAAGCCACTCAGCCTGTGCTGGCAGTGATAAAGGGTAATGAGTTATAACATTCACAGGTACACAGTGCTCACATATATCACAGCTCCATCAGCTCTGTCGGAGTCGTGACGGAATACCGCAGACTGCTCTCACTCAAGATCTAAAATCCTTGCACAGTGTGGAGTGGCAATAGGTTTGTTTGATGTGTGTTTTGGGTGGCTTCATGAGGACTCATTAGTTCAGCCAAGTGAAGGGCAGACGGCCAGTGAGAGAGTAAAAGAGAGGGAAAGAGAAAAAGAGATATCATGAGTGAAAGTGGCTGCTCCTCACATCACCATCTCTGAACAAGGCAGGCAGCCTCCGTTAATGAATTGAACTGCCCCATGCTAATGAATGGAGTCTAGAGATAGGCAAAAGGAAATGAAGGGAGTAGGGGGATGTCAAACTACATGAACGATGAAGTCCCTCATATCAGGGCTTATATTACAGAGGCCTATTAGTTCTCCTGTCTCTGCTGGCAATGGGCGTAATGAGCCAGTCTCCAAAGACCAAATTGATGCCTACTCTATCTCACACTCCAAGGATGGAGAGCGAGCTTATTGTAGAGTTGTACAATAGGCTGTAGTAACCACCAAAAGTCTCTTTTGCTCTTATACTAGTGAACAATGACATGACTTAGACTCGAATATTTAGACCAGTGCCACAATCATCCTACTAGGATCTGAGTTTGTTTGCCATTTGTCACATTCAGATTCTGAAAAACTCTCCAAATTTATCTCTGATGTGTCTCTTTAGTTTTCTTTTTTGTAGTCCTTATTGGTGTCTGAAGTATTTTGCCCTTTTGATGACATTAGATTAATATAAGCCTGCATGGTGCTTTCAGATTATTAAATCCATAAAGCTGGTAGCATAATTTCATTACTTTAGTTAATTGTAAACAGTTGCTTAATGTACAACAGTATGATTTTGAGTTTTTACACCACTGATACAGAAAATACTTTTTTGAAAGGTCCTCAGAGAAACTAAATTCCATTTTAGACATTTTAATCATTCATCAGGTTTATCTGCTGTGTCCTTCTCTCCCTCTCATAAATATACTGTATTTGCCCCAACCATTGTTACGTGTACTTTTAACGCAATATACGTCTCCACAATATGCATGGATAAGAATGCACATGAGAAGATCAAATATTCTGATGCTTATTGTATGGAGGTGACGAAGGTGCTCACTGCAATTGTTCTTTCAGTCTCTGGGCTTTACAATTTAAAAACAGAAGAAACGAAAAGTTGGTAAATTGCTCATTGATTTTGAAACAGCATGATTGAAATTGAAGGTAAAGTGTTCTTGACTGACATGCATTCTATTAAATATCTTTTTTTCATATGATGATTCCAGAAAACCTTCAATATAGCAATAGTATTAGCGAACAGTTTCACTTTTTTCTTACATGGCTTTTTCATTGCATTTGAATTTGACACTCTTTACTCTCATCGTTCTGGACATGCACCGTGGGCGGCACTCAGAAGAGAGTGATCATGGACAAAACCCCTCATTATAGAAAGTGTTTCTTCCTGAGATGACAGAGACAGTAAAGGGAGAGGGCTGGCCTTATTAACAAAGCCTGGTAGGTTAACACAGTCACACTGTCATTCAGATCATTCTTTCTCAGCTTGCCTGAGTAACATCTGACTTGCCAGGTAATTACTACCTCTTATTAAGTCCTCTCTGCACATGTAGACTATAGCACTGCGGTGTTCTGTTTTTAACCATCAAATGGCTTTGTTTTTTGTTGTTGTTTTTTTGCACTAACCTAATTATGTAAAGACTTGTTTGATCATGCACAGCCTTCACTGAGAAGGAACCTGGTGGTAGACAGGTCTGGTTGTGTGATCTTGCACAGTGTCACAAGCATGATTTATCTTTGGGGAAGAGAAGATGTTTGATCACTTTTACATAAATTAATCTAAGGGGAAAAACTAAAAATGATCTTGCTTACTTAGCCATGGCAGCACACCAGTGGAGCATTTTCTAGGTATCGTGTGTTCAGTGTTTCAAATCTAAAAGAGGTATCAATTTATCTGATAGAATGATCTCTATGAGCCTCTCCACCTCATCACTGACGCAACTGCATATGCCACATCTATGATACGATGTTATCCACAGAAAGATGCAAGGCATGAGTGTGTGTTCAGTTCCTCAAGTGTTTTTCAAACTAGAATGCCACGTCCCAGTTCTGCACCACCAATCATAACAGATTGTGTCATCTAAAATCTGATTTCTGCAACCTGATCTTCTGTATAATTGCAATACCTGGAGGGTAGAATACATAGATCATGTTTGCATCTACGTAAATAAAGTAATTCATAGGACAAAGAAGAAACTCTCACACATTTTAAAAGTAAATCTTAATATAAACATTTTATTCAGTGCATTTTTGTGTATACAACAAATAATAAACAACTGGAAGTTATCAGGCAGCCACAATGCCTGCCTGTAAATGTTGTTTTTTATCAGATTTAGCCTGGTAGTTTGGAACACATGATCCAACATGGGTTAATACACATAGCCTACATCATGCAGCTCTAGACCAGAATTTCCCTGCTTTCTCCCATGCAACAGATAGATTCACCCAATACAACCTCCGGAGGAAACCACGAAAAGAAAGCCTCCCAAAAGTATGTACCAGAAAGAAGTTATGTAGCTGAAGGGAAGAGTACCTAGCCCACAAAAAGGGTCCTTTTTGTACATAATTTGTGTTTGTACATGCCCTGTGCAAGAAAGGGAAGATGTTCATTTTTGTATTTTTTGTATTTTTTTTTTCTCCACTTTTACAAATATGACATGTCCTATAAAATGTTAAGCCACCTAAAAGTCCACAGTATTCTTTTTTTGAATATAGAAAATATTGTCACCACAATAAGTTACTCAAACACATAACAAGCATCCTGGGAAGGGACTTGCACCATATTCCTATGGTGAACTGTATCAGTCGATATAAGTCGACAAAAATGGATGGTGAGAGAGGAAGGTTGAAGTATGACACAAGCACAGAGAGAGGAAACATATCACGAGGACAAGAGACGAAGACATTATGACACAGTGGTAACAGAAGGGAATGGGAACACAGACTAGTCGTTTCACACCTCGGCCATCGAGCATATCAGCAAAAAGCACAACATCAAGCACGCTGCCAACTTCAAAGTGTTTAAAATCACTTCCTTTGTCCATTGTCCCTTTTTCCCCCCCCCCACAAAATCTTTGCCTTCTTTCATCAAAAATGTACAATGAAAAAAACAAATTCCAGCTTTGCCTTTTATACTGGCTTGGTTTTCAGCGGCTTAAAGGGACACTCTTTCGTTCGGTCTTTGGTTTGCTGGAACCCCTTTCAATGTTGAGACAGCAACAAAAATACAAATACTAAACAATGGTGGGGGAAGAGAACAAGAGGGGACAAAAACGAAAACCAGTTATCAAATGAACAGCTCAGAGCTAATTCAGAAAATTAGCAAAAAACCAAGGTGCAGCTGTGGCATTTCTGAAAGGAAACAAAAACTGCAAGAAAGCCACGCTGTCCCTTATATTTCAGGTCAGCTGAACATAGGCTTCATTTTCCCATGCTAGAGAGCTCAGTCTCTGAGCGTGTGCACTAGGACGCAGGAGAGCTACCATCTGGCTGGCCACAGTCCCAGCAGCACTAGGCTGTGCCACACCAGGGAGTTTATAGGCTTTGTATTCACAGAAGCATGGATGAGACAGAGATCAGGGCTTGTACTGTACCACTGCAGCCTTGTAGACCAGCACCATTACTGGCTGCCCTGAATGCCTACACATCTAACTTCCTGTCCCTGTCTGACAGATGCACGAGTGCTTGGTGTCTATATGACCTAAGAAAAGTTATTGTCCACAGGAAATAAAGAAAAATAAAATAAGATAAAGATGAGCTAACTGGTATATGATCATTGCCAAAACAGAGTGATCAAGGTAATAGATAAATCTCAAGACCAAAAAAAAAATGTTTTATTTGTTTTTTTTTTAAAGTCCAAAATGGTTTATGTGCTGTTAAGTGTCTTACTATTAATGCTGTTTTCAAGATGATTTGACCAGGATGGTACCTAACAGTTTTTCATTGATGGTGTCAGAGTGTTTGTGTGTGGTTTGTTGTTGTAGCTAGTCCTGAACCGCTGATCAGTGAGAGAAGTCTGCTTGAATTCACGCTCTGCTGGAGGTAAGGTTTCATGGTTCTGCCCCAGGCCTGGGTTCGGCTACCGGGCTACGTCGACTCATTCTGGCTCACGGCTTTGCCTCCATTGAGCACAGCTGAGGCACTCCGACTCTTGGTGGGTGTGCCGCTGCCGGACCGGGAGAACTCTGTCAAGTCATGGAGGGATGGCTCTCTGTACATTGCCACTATTGAAACAGAAAATATGTGAGAATTAGACAACTTGACAACAGAAAACAAGTGTGTGTTTTAAAGGATTTAGATAGGAATAAAAAACTGTTGCACTCTTGGATATTAGAATAGGCAAACTGCTGAATCAAGAGATCACAGCAAACCAGGCTGCAAAGAAAATCCTATAGCACAGCATGGCATTATATATTCAGGAGTTGCTCGTGCTTTAGCTTTGCTGTGTATGCAGCATTGGCCCAATCTGCATCTCAGCAGCCACTTTTTAGAAGAAATATCAGTAATCTGAGGTTCACAGTCTTTGGTTTCAGGATGTTGTCAACATCCTTCTGCCTAGAATGCTGTTTGATGTTCATTCCTTAGGGAGTCTGTGGCTGAAACAGCAAACCCAGTCCTTCAGACACTTCACTTAGCCCAGCATTTTTTGTTACAGCAGCAATCCAGAGACCACATCAGTCAATGGCAAGGTTTCACAGGGAAAATGCTGATGATTGGTTCCAGTGTTGTTAGTGACAGTATTCTATGGTTATAATTGTGGCCAACTGATCTTGGGATTATCAACTCACACCACAGCTGCTACTGATTTTTAAATATGAATCCCCAATAACAGTCCCCCTTGTTGTTCTTTACAGTCCTCCACACAAATCTGTGCGTTTCTGTAGCATATGCCACTTGACAGACCACACTTTCCAGACAAAGGAAGCTCTTTGTGTCTCGCATCAAGACTTTCAGGAGGAATTGTAAGAGGATTTTCCTGTTTAGGTTTGAATGACATGAGCTGAACGTGCTTCATCCAGGGAAAGACAGAATGAGAGGCTGTGGGCTGAGAATCACAGACTGGAACCAGAAGAGTAGTGAGTAATGGCTGGAAGAGATGCCATCGCCAATGCAGAGACAGCTTCTTAATTGGTGCCCTGTAACACCACTGCCTCTGAATCTTTATGAGCTGCTGGAACAAATTCTCATTCTTATTTCTCTCTCTTTCTTTTTCCTTTCCGAACCACTCGATACATCAGGAATTTAAATTATGTAAAAGATTTAGTAAATATTGTGCATTGCTGGATAATTTGAAGTTTGTGCAAAAGAAGGACAATGTCTCACATCTCTGGGTATTACCAAATATGTATTTATTTTTCTCATTTTGGATTTGTTGTTGGACTTAAAAAAATATTATATCTCTTCTTTATAGAAAAATACACAAAAGACTGCTGAGGGTGATACTGTCTCACATAGACGATATCTATCTTTGTTATTCTTTTTCTCTCTCATTGTAAGTATTTTTCTCTCAGCATAAAGAAAGGCAATCATTCTCTGGCTATTGCTCTTAAGTGTGTTTGAGACCCCCTGGATGGCCCCTTAAATGAAACTGAAAAGCTATTATAGTGATCTCAGAGGGCTGACATAGATTCTTAATGAGATACTGGCTGGAGGCGCCCCACCAAATAGATATAGCAAATAAAAAAAGATTTAACTCCAAACAGGAATATCAGCATTGTAATGAATGAATTCCCATATTTACACACAAATGGGGTAAATATAAATTTTCCTTTGAAATGAAAAAAGATTTTATATTGACACTCTCTGCACAGGTGCATGTACGCCTGAATTCAGTGTTAACTTATAAAATTATATGATGCTATACAGTGGTGATGATTATAGGTATTCTCAACACAAGAATCATATAATGTGAAATAATGTCAAGGCATGATTTGGTGTTAAATCTGAAACTGTAAGAAATATATACACTGGACACTTACTTACTTCTTATACTAGTAGTAGTATAGTGCCATTTGGTGTTGTACTATACTGCATTATATTGAAAGATGTTTGTAATATTATATCCACCATCTACATACAGGGGCAACATATTGGAGACATCTTTCAATATAATGGACTCCAGTAAGACATCACCACCCATTAAGACCTAAATAAAAAAGCATTGTTTTGACAGGGTCGACAAAAACTGAAAGTTTCTGGCTATATTTATAAGCAAATTTCATGGCAAGATATCCATTCTCCTTACCTCCTACCACTCCAACATAATGCACAGTTAATTAAAGTAACAATGCAGCAACTCACTTGAACTAAGCACAATATATTCTGATGTAAATGTATCTATACGTAAAACGTGATCATTTAAATCTTGCCCAAATTACCTTATCCTTGTTATAATTTTATGATGAACTGCTTTATCTGGTCCATAAACCAAACCAAATGGTTAGACTGAGTTTACGACTTAATTATCTTCACCCAGTTACTGTAGACCACAGTAATAACTCGGTAGAGCTAGTAGGCTGTTAATGTTTGCACGCACAAAAGAATGTAAAAAAAGAACTATAAAAAGAGTCATATGTGACAGATACAAATCATGAAACTACTGAGCAATCAACAATCTAAACTGCCCTCTTTTTGTCATTGAGTTTTTTGCGGGCAAGCCTTTTATTTCTTACTGAAAGGTGAAAAAAGTGCATTTCTTTTATCTCACTGAAGTGAAAGCAGACTCGGCCTGTCTCTTCTCTGTTGACAGGTAAATCTGTGTCTTGTTTAAGATGAAAGGACTGAGGCCTTTTCAACAGAGAGAACAGAACCATTTCTGGCTCTCCTTCCTTCACTACCACACACACAGCCTGCATGGGTGGGGTTCTCTGTGACTTGACTGTACTAAAAAAAAAAATCCTGGGTGCTACTATTCAAACTGTTTACAATACAAGTCAATTTAGTATTCAAAGCATTTAAACATATTGTTCCTGCTGCTTTTGGTCACAAACAATGGCTCAGCCTTCTGTGCCATGTCTGCAGTGTGACCAGCCAGAGGAAGCTGCTGAATAAGTCCATGGCAGCATCTCTAAGGAGAATACTAAATGGCAGAGGGTTAGAAAGCAGCTTATTTAGTCTCTGCTAAAATAATATCCACATGAACTGAAAGTATAAAGAAAATGAGGAAATTTAATCAGAGAAACTTGTGGTTCTCAGGGAAATACTCTTATTGTGAAAAACAAACCCCTTGCCAACTAGAAAAGTGACGTTGCTAAATAACCAAGAAAAATTGTCAGTTAGTTCCAACATCGGATTACAGGGGGCTGTGTCGGATCATTTCTGTAACTTTCCAAAACATCAACACAACATGAAGGGCAGCTGTGTCGAGGTGAGAAAGGAGCCAGAGTTTAACTTCTCTCTGACTCTCTTTTTTTCATTCTAGGAAAGAGTCTAAAAATGTGTGCAGTTGTTCCCATATTTAAATTAGATCATGTCTCCTCCACCTCTATGACAGCAGACCACTAACCATACCCCTAACCATTTCACTACACCTTCAAGTGCAGTCGTTTGGAATAACTATAACTATAACAGTTTTGATTTCCAACATGGTTGGACTACACATTGTATGAACAATTTCTCTTCAAGCATACCTTTACCCTCAATGTTGAATTTTTAAAAAAAAAATGTGAAAGAGAATTTGACTTACCTTTTAGAGGTTTGGGAAGGAAGTGGGCTGCTGGCTTGTTCTTCTTGACATGGTTCCCCTTCATGATTTCTCCTTCCTTGTTCAGACCGAGGTACCAGCCCCTGCCCGACTGCTGTTGCCGGTATATCATGGAGGAGTATGTCACATAATAATTCTCAAACACCGACTCCTTGAATTTGCACTCTGGCGTGAAGTGTTCCTGTGGGGGGAGAGAAGGGTTAGATGATGCAGTGTATAATAGTTGTTGGACAGTAATTCACATGGCCTCAAGAGTCTATGATGTCCTGGTTATGAACAGAGGCAGCTGAAATGCAATAGTTCATTACTTGAGAGTGTAACTTAATACCAGTACATTGCACTGTACATCCAACACACACTTAGGCACATAAAGGGGGAAGAAGCTATCTCAAGGCTGAAACCACTGCTTTAAAATCTTTGTTTCTTGGGAATCTTCTAAATCTATTCATCCCATTTACTGTAGTGAATAATGTAGCACTTTATAGCATATATAACAGTGATATGACAGATACAGAGGAGTATTAATAAAACATACGGCCAAGATGAAGAGTATATTCTCATTTTGCTCCAAGCTGTTAATTATGTATGGGCAGTTCATTATCTGTCAGATTATTGTCTTCTGTATCTAAGATTATGTTAGACACGTTATTTATGACTGCCATTTGACTTTTTATACTAATTATTTTTAATATACCAGAATGCTTGAAATGCTTCCACATGGTGGCTTTAGTAGGTTTATATACAATCTTAGTGCACTTCAGTCATGCTTGCAAGGTGCGTGTGTTTTCCACCTATTGTTTTATGTTATCCAGATTTTTACTGATCTCTTTCATTAATGAACTGGCAGTAGAGAAACCCTTTAGAGGCGTGCAGTTTTGTCGTTCATCTTCCGGACTCCATACTGTGCAAGGCTTCACTCCCCTTATGTTTGGTTCCACTGCTAATACAGGATTTGGTCATTAATGCTACAGCATTGTGGCTTAGGTTTATATTCTCTGAGGCAAGATAGTGTGCAAGTGCATGTGTGTTTATGTGTGTGCCTAGGTGTAGGAGTGTGTGTTTGTCCAATTTGGAGAGTCGCTTGAGCAAACAGAGTCTAATCAGTTAGAAGACAATTTCCCCTGAGAGAGACAACTAAAGACAAGTGAAGCCAGTCAGCAGTAAAATGTTGTTGCCATGCTTTTAAATTTTCTTCTGAAGACACTTTGTCTGCCAATGAAAATGAAGCATATCCAAACACCACCATAACACATTTACAGTTACTGTACACACACATATAATGGGTATTACAGCTCTTAGAAAGAGAAGGATGGATTCCTTTCTCAGACCGAAGCCGGTCTACCCAGGATCAGTCTTATCCCTGTTTATGAAAGGAAAAAAACATCACTCTGATGGGTGTCAATGGTGAGAGTGATGACGTGTCCCTAGGGCCAAAGACACACTGTGAGATCATGACAAACAACATGTCACTACCAGACAGGAAGTCATCTATAACAGCCTCTCTGTTTGTTTGTTTTTTAACAGTTCAACAGCGTGACTCTTCATGTACAACGCTAAGCCAACTTCAAAAGACTGAATGAGCTTCATGTCTGGTGATGTGCTTTGCTCTGATATTGAAGTTTATGTAGACAGTGAGACTGAAACATACAAAAGCTATGTAGCATAAAACATGAAAACAATCTGTGGAAACTGTAAGGGGTTGTAAAATGTTCACTTGCTGAACTTGTTAAAAGAACAGCCAACCATATCGTATTGTGCTTTTTGTCACACCCAGCCACCGAGCCCATTCCAGACACAAAACCCAGACCCATCTACAACCACACTCATTAATCATCCCCCCTCACTGATCTGGCCTTCACAGACCACACTGGACAAAAATTTCTGACAGAAACAAAGTCACAGGAAGCTTGTGACTTATCACCTCAATGGGATGCATCCTGTTGGCTCAGCCCTGGTTCTCAGTTCAGCTGCAACATCACAAACACTACATTTGAATAAATGTTAAGCCCACCAGGAGGGCTACAGAACCAGCTGGGAGCTTACAGTGTTACGGTTCAGTAAGAAATTAGTCTAAAGTTCTTACTTCAGATGAGTGTTCGAACCATACACACAAAAACACCACAAAAAAAAACCCCCAAAAAACAATGACTAATCAAGTTAATTGGCAACATGCAAATTTTCAGTCACCCAAATGCTCAGGGTTGGGGAAAGGATAATGATTGTTCCTTGTCACAAAACCATCCATATATATACATTGTCTTTTTACACTTTACAATATAAAAAGTTAAAAGTCAAAACAGAAATGTATGAATGAAACAAATCTTCAACCAAAGACCTCTTCTTAAACTGATCCAGAGTAAGTGACAGAGAACAAAATACACAGTCCTTAGTACAAAATGCACTCTTACAGTAAATTCAGTCAAAGCTAATATGAGCCAGCTATGTGTCTATTGTCCACAGTTCAAATCTTTTCAGTGCAAAATTCACATTGCATTTACATCAAAATCACTTATGAAGGGATATTAAAGTAAGTATGGAGGGCAAAGAAAGTCCATTACTAAAACAAATATCTGCTGTTTTACTGCTTGATTTTCAAGACATTTTCCATGATAGACAGCAGTTTGTGCAGCTTCCTCCTTTTCTAAACAGTTAACAAAAGAATAGTACAGAATAGTGGAGCATCGACTTTGTGTTTTCAATCAGTGCATTTTGTCTGTTTGCATCACTAGCTCTGCTGCTTCTCAGCAACAGATCCCAGCAGATTGTAGAAATATTGCATTAAGAACGACAGAGTGGTAAAGATTTGCTCCAGGTGTTAAAGGAACTAAGCTTCCTTAAAAAACAAAGACGGCCTCTGCCTCTCCCATAGGTAACTCAGCAACATCCTTCCACATCAGTGAGTTGTAAAGGTAGGCTTAGAAGATATTTGTACCCCTCAAACCGTGGTAGTAGTTAGATACTATATAGCAGCACTCTTCAGGTAAACACATTTTTTAACTTACTGTTAGATCAAAGCTTTTCTAGGCTGTTAAAAGTATCTTATATTTTCTGTACTTAAATAAGATATGTTGTCCTTTTGCCATTGCTTAATCCTTCTTGTTAATTTCTTGACTGTTCACCACCCTCAGTACTTTCTTGCTGTCTTTCTCTGATAAGCGGCAGCCGCCTTAGAAGGGCTTGGCAGCATCCATCTCAGTTATGCATGAGCAGCAACTGAAAGCTAAACAAGGGGCTGCTCAGCTCTCGAGCCAGGAGTTCTGTTCTACCTCTAATAATGAGCTTATGTGGATTTGGCTGGTTACACTCACCCTGGAGTAGAATAAGAGTCTATTGATAAACAGACGCATACAGATAGATACAGGCACATTTAATGCCAAGATGAGGAGAGGCTGCTGGCCAGTGCTGCTGTATTGGAGTGGGTCTATGGACAACAGTTTCACTTAGACTGACACAAGGAGGGGCCAAAATGGCAGGGGATCCCCATTTCTATTCTAACAGGACTGTGATAGACAGAAACATTCAGAATCTTTTGAATTGGTTCCAATAGCGTCTTCTTCAGTCAGTGGCATATCTATTGTTCACTGAAACCAATCTCCCAGCGAAAAAAATCTCACATCACTTTAATCATGACTCCAGTGCCAGATGGAGCGAGGGGGAAATCACTTTAGAAATAAAAAGCAGGACATTATCTGCATAGAAGTATCAGTCGTGTCATCTCCCTACCCCCTGATGTCTCCATGGTGGTGGTTTGGCTAAATGGACTTTTAATGATTCCATTACACTACATGGGCTTTTCCTTGAAATATGCAACTATGACAAGTCTTTCTCCAAATGATTCACAGCTGGCAACCTCACTTACACAATGTCCAGGCAAGCTTTTATGTACATAAAATATATAAAAAATATTACAGCTTTAGTGTACGCAATGACGTCAGGAGATTTATATTGTCTGTGTACATACCCCCAGTGTATCAGTCTGCTGTTCCTTTCCCTCTCGCCTATTTTTGTGGTTATGAGAAATTTATTTGTGTTGCTGGGAGCTGTGTGGTCCATTCCTCCATATTTTATATTGTAGGAGTGAAATAGGCAAATTTCACAGTTCATCTCTATTTATTCCTGTTTTCTAAAGCTAAATCTGTGTGGGGGGTTGAGCAGTATTTTCATTTAACTCAGTCTTAACCCATGCTCTTCAACCTCTTCTGATAGATTGGAGAAATTGAGCAGGACAGAGAAGTGAAAGCTTTAGGCTTTTCTATCCAATTTTTATACCAGTTTCACCTTTAAAAAAATAAAATAAATCTAATACAGTGCCACCTACTGTGACATCTAGTTTCACCTCCTCTTGCACATTATTTACATATCGATGTTAGTCTTTGGTGTTTCATCCATGCTGAGCCAGTAATCCTAGATTCTTAAATTCCACATTAAAGTTTCATCAAAAAGACAGAATTCATTTATTTATTTGGTTATTTTTATGAGTCATTACTTTAAAAATATTAGTCAGGAAAAAAAAACTTTTATGAGTCACAGCTTTAGATTGAACTTTGTTGGAAGCACATAAGATTTAAAATCCTTGTTGTTACAAGCATGCAAATCTCATTTTAGTGCATTGTAATTCATTTTACATTAGATGCAAATTTATTGTCATCTCAAGTACAAGTACTGAGACAACAAAATGCAGTTTAGCATCTAACCAGAAGGACAAAAAGCAATTTGCAATTGCAGAGTAACACGAGTGACTGAGTATTTTAATACAATAAGATACTTATACAGCATGTGCAGCAGTTACTGTCTGTATTTTCAGCTATAAATGTAATAATTAGTGCAGGTTAGGTAGGCTAAGATGTGTACAATATGAAGAGTATTAACAGTATGAAACATTTCAAACATTGCATTACACATACAACTGTACATGTCATACATATATATATCTCAACATGTAAACATGCATGTAGATTTGCATGAAAACCATCTGAAATGCCAGTGTCTCACCTCCCAATAATATCCGCTCTTGCATACAGAAATGGCTTTAACATAAATTAATTTACACTTGTCTTTCTAAATGAAGAGAGTTTTATCTCATGGGAGAGACAGAGAACAGTTTTATTGTTTACAGGAAGGGGGAATCCCAGCTTACATTATGTCAGTATAGCCTGCGTTCTTTATTATCCAATAACTGCTTATACAAAATAGACATTAAAATGCTGATGAAAGTGTTGAGTGTAAAGTACTGAAGGATTTTTCCCTGCTAATTTTTTACTTCCCATGAACGTAAAAACACACACACGCATGCACAGGGACGCACTGACTCCGGGAAACCTCTTGTACTCTATCATACAATTACATAATGCAGCAGTGGTAAGGGTAACTGTGAAATAAATATTCTATTAGCAAGGCGGTCATGTCAAGAAAACATGATCAATTATTATGCTCTCTCAAACAACATTCTGTTGGCTTCAGGAGAGTAATTACCGCCGAATGGTGTTTTCCTGATCCAATCAGCTGGAGGAGAAATACTGGCATAATGGATCTGATCTCCTCTGTAAAGATATTGGCTGGATATTTAACAAGACACGCCAAATCAATCCTGCACACTGCCCCATGTGTATTCAGTTGCCAATTTGAAACTAAGATGACACCAATTATGCCAATGAAATCAGGACTGACTAGTTTTCTTGCAGCCACATCAATACTTGTGAGACTTAGAAAAGCAAATGCTATGGGTAAGACAAATCCAACTTTTCAATGCCCTAGTCCCTTCAGTAGAGCACAAGTGGATTAAAAAGCACCCTTTGCTTTAGCTAAAGATAAAGTACACTCATCATCTTCATTTGTTTGGGAATAAATTGGAGAGCTTTAAGCTAATTGAAAAGACCCTTGCAAATACAAAACACAAATAGACACACCCACACAGGGCGCACGTTAAAGCCTGTAGCACAACACAACAGAGACTAGTTAATGACACAGCTCAATGGAGTGAAACCTTACAGCAGTGGTTATTTACCAAAGGCATTGTGCATGCTAAATGGTTGAAAGGGCATGGGTGTGAGCCAACTACATATCTAACAGGAGAGTACTATAATACAAATACATAATGTACAAGCACAACAATATACAGATACAATTATTTGTGTCTATATTTTTACTTATTTTTATCCTATATGTATACAAATAGGACTTTTTGTTATACATATACTTAGATATTTTAACTTAGACTATGCATATACAGAGTGCCTTTTATATATGAGCAAGAATGTGATGGGTCTTCCTTTCAATGGCCCAGCGATTAAAGTGGAAAAAAAAAAAAAAAGGCTGTAAACCTCAATACTAATCTGATAAATATCTCCACCCCGAGAGCCCTGAACTCTCCATTTTACACACACTCACACACAGCAGTCTAGACGAGACTCAACTGGAGCCTCAGTGACTCACACTAATTCAAATATGACCCACCAGGAAATTAATGACACCACTTCATAGGCACCTCGTGAAATATGTGGACACCACTTAGCCCAGGATCTAAAAATATACCTACACATCTTTAAACATATCAAGAAATCAAGAAGCAAGAAAGCATTTCTTTCTCAGATACAGTGGAAACATTTATTACATTGCTACAGACGTACAAGACAGCATTGTGTTGGTAACTGTATGTTTTTTTGCATTTTTTTTTTTAGATTATGTGAACAACACCTTTTTGTCGGGTAAAATACAGGACTCTGACTTTTGCAGTTCTGATGAAAATCTTGCTCCACTACATTTGCAAGAGTAGAGGGGCAAAGAGGAAAACAGAGGATAGTAAAGTAAAACACATATTAATTGGTTCTTCCTCTCCCACACATTGACGCTTTCAGATGAATATATTTTCACTGGTGCATTCTGCCTCACCCACACATGTGCACTCTTCTTCTCACTACTCATTTTTCTCACTCGCTGTCCCTCTTTTCCTTGGTGTATGCTCTTATACGTACAGAATGCACAGTTAAGTACAAACTGATGCTCATCCGCCGCATGTATATCTAGCAACTTGGTCTAAAACTCTAATTAATGCTATCAAAGTAAATACATAATTTCAGATTACATCTAAATATACATTACATATACATTTATAATTTAGTATGCATTGGAATTTGTCAAAACATGTAAATTTACTATGCATGTAAACCATATGAATCCTCTTTAATCTCTACCAAGCATTCACTCACTCATTCATGCATGCACTCAGGCACACCCATGTAGAATAATGGGGAACATCCAGATCCCAGCAGCCCTTGATCTCCCTACCCAGAATACGTCATCTGTTGTCTCTCCACTGTTGATTGGGAATTTCTCTCTAATCCTGACCTGCTATTGGCTGGTTTAATGCGTGGCTTCAAGGCAGCACTTTACCATAGAAGCAATCCCAGCAAGACAGGCACTATTAGGCAGCCAGCTACACATTCAATTCAATTCCCTCTCTCTATTTAGCTGAAATCGTAAGCCCTATAACCCATCCCCCAACTGCATTCTTCCAATTTAACACCTACAAGATGTGTTGTATTTCACATGAGGGCTGGTATAAAAAGCATCATAGCATATGCAGTCAGCTATGTTCTTTTATGCTCTGCAATATTTGACTAACATTAAACATATTGATACATCACAAAGAACACAAAATTGGGATCAAATTCAGTGCTTGAAATAAGAATTTAGTATTGTTTAGATTTTATTGATTGTGCTTACTGATTCTAGTTATGATTGCTGTTGTGTAAAAGATCAGAAACTTTTATTTTCTAGATATCTATCTTAAGGAAGTATAGCAGTGAAGTAAAGTTTATTTACCCTGTGCTATATATTGTGTCTTTCTAGAACAGCTGTCAGACAACATCAAGGATCAATGAAATAAACATGAAAAAAGAGTGACACAAAATTAAAATGTAAAACTACGAATGGCATTTAAACTAGTTTTCTGTGAGCTACTTTTTAATGGTGTCCTGATCACTAAATGAGATATCAAGATACAATGGGCCAAAGGAGGTGCAGAGTATAATTGGATATCATCTGCATAGCGGTGATAAGATATACCTTTAGTATACTTTATTTGCTGTTTAAGGAGAAATGAGGGCAAACAAAATAGGTCCAGGGCAGACCCTTGGGGCACACCACATGAGAATGTATTGTTAACAACAGAACCTGGAACTTTGAGAAGTAGGACAAGAAACACATCATCCAGCATCACTGTGTATTAAGATGTCATTTAAGACTCCAAGACAAACAAACAAACTTAGTAGTTGTAAGCTGTTTGGGATCTTTTTTTTTTCTAATACTTAAGCAATGAAAGGCATTTTAGAAATAGGCTAATACTTGTACTGTTACTTCTCCACTCGTAGTGCCTTTGCCAGCAGGATCCATCTTTATTAAATTAATCCTACAGTTTGCTGCATATTCTTAATTACTGACAACCAAGCTCAAATCATTTAAATCACTCACTGGGAGCTGTGGACTGCTGGGGAGCCATGTTAAATACAGTGCATGAATATGTGTGCACGCTGTAGAAAAAGGGTTGAAGCAGTATGTTTTATTTCAATTATTCCTGTATATTCCCCCCAGGCATGATTAGCTGGGGCAACCCCCATGGATATGCTGTCAAACAAATGCTAGTGCTCATTAAAATGTAATTATAGGTAGACCGCACAATCGCTTGCTACAGTGGTTATGTTGTCATATTCTTGGTCTTACAGATACTACATTGAATGAGCTAGAAATTAAAAAAGATTTGGTAAAAAATACTACATTTCTACAGAAAGCAGATTCATTTATGCTTCACTATCAATGGTGCATACCTCAGCAAATTAGCAACCAGCTTTCTGTTACAATCCACTCATATTCATACAGGTGTCCAGGTCAGCCTTTATATCCTGACAGTTCTCACTATTATTCTGCTGATATTGTTATAATGCTGCTTGCTGTTGTAGCTTTTCCCTGCATCCCAGACTCCGTATTGCAACGTGTGGTACTGTTGTCATTGCAAAGATCTAATCTTTACATACATATGTGTTTGTTATTAGTGGATTAGTTCTTTCAGTAGTATCCTTGTTACTTCTTGGATTTCTTTAGAGGTCCCTTAAAGAGCAGAGCCTCTTTCACCAAATCAAACTGTGTAATCATTTGCAAATCCCTGACATAAATGTCTCTGACTTAACTAATGCTTGTTGAGAGCTGTCACATTAACCCTGTTTATTAATGTGTTTGTGTGTAAGAGCGAGTGAAATCAGGGAAAAGGGCAGTTTTCCTTCTTCCTTCATCACATTACTGCGTAAGTATGTAATAGATAATTTGTCAGTGGCAGCTGCAAAATAAAAAGCTACAAGATCATTAGATTTTCTCTGCTCGCTCTGAGCTCGTTTCTATCAATCAGCATTGTGTCTGCCTACTGAGACCTTTACCATACAGAACAATCTTTACTAATTTGACTATGAGGATTGTCTGTTAACAGTAAATGTGTGTGTCTGCACGCCCTCGGGGTGCACATCCACCCAGCCTGTCAGTCTTCTCAGTGACACCTGCTGCACAATGAGATGGTGGCATTTGGGAGGAAGACCAACAGGGACATTGTTCGGTCTGCAACTGAATTATTCATAACATTGCACGTTTAATCAAAGATAAAGAGCCAGCTGCCATGATCGGATATGTCACTGCTTTGCCTTCTTACACAATCCTTGAACTTTTTTATTGACACTGAATTATATCAGAAGATGATGATGCTTTTTCATCAGGCTTAAGATGATATCATGTCTTTGTGAGCATGCTAAGAGAGAGTTACCCATTTCCACAAAAAAAAAGAATGAAAAGAAAAACATCTGCTAAAAAACACTTCAAGCAAAATAACTACTACACATTTAAAGTCTCAATCTTCTGACATGTTTTTGTTGCATTTCTTCCAGTCGCTCATATCACCATAGTAACTCAGATGTCTGCCAAAGATGTAACATTTTTTCTCTTTAAACCTGGACAGGAAGGCCAGCTGCTAGGATAGAGACATACATGCATACAGACACTCACACATATATTTTGAGACACTTACTGATGTGTACAGGTAGCCCTCACTGTTCATAGCCAGATATAGTTTGGTCTGCACCCCCTGGATGGCCACCACTCGCAGCCCCACTGGAATAAGGTTGAACATGGCTAGAAAGAGACAGCAGATAGAAAAGGATGAACAAAACACGTTTTAATCACATCATTTGAGAAATGTTGTAAAAGTGTTCAGAGCAGCTTGTGGTAGATAAATAAATGAACATATACAGAATATGAGTAATTTGTTGAGCCAATAACTTGGGCATTGAGAGAGGGAAAATGAACAGTGCCAAACAAGTGCATCCCACTGTGACTGTATAAGCCAGAAACTGGACAAATGCTACTGAGAGAAATCCAAATTTTAAAGCAAGCTCAAAGCGTAGTAGCTCCACCAGGTTGACCATGTAGCATTACGTGTTCCCTGTCTCTGTCTGGATGGGAAAGTGAGTTGTCAAAACTAAACCACAAATAGAGGTAAGGCAGAAACTCAGGGACTCAGGCACTCTCTCCCGAGGGTGTGTCATACAGCAAATGAACAAAATCAGAAACAGAGAAAGCAGCTCACAATGTTGTATAATAACACACATGAACATGGAATTACATGCTGTGTAACGCTATGCAGAAGTACCGCAATCACAGTATGTAAAATTATTTGTGATAAAAAAATAAATAAATTGTGTAGCCAAATGTAAATGTATGACGATGACAGTGCTGTTGTCTGACAGTGCTGCTCTCTCCATCCTGTCCATCATGGCCAGCATTACATATAAGTGTGGGAAGAGAGCACTTGCACACCTCTGTGCATAGACTTCATGCTCATGCACACACATATATAAACCTGTCTGTGACCAGCGGGCAAAGTAGTGAGGCTGAGAGAGCCAGCGGCAACCCAGCTGGTCAATGAGGTCCACCTCTACCTAATTAATGTTGGCCCGTACAGTACTAGTGTGTCTGTGTGTTTCATAAGATGTTGACAGGGAACCCACAGGCTGAATAGAGGAAAGCACATGAACAACCACCTGAGTCTGTATTTGCACTAATCCCCCAAAAAAAGAAACTTCTCGCCTTTTTGTTCTGACTATTGTTGGACATGCTCCCAAACAGTGATGCCATCACCACTGCTGTGGATTTTTGTTTTACCTTTCTGGTAGTGCCAGATACAGGAAATAATGTCCACAGGAGAATTATAACATTCACCTCAAGTTTTGCAACGACTGTACATTGTCATATTAGGATACAGACTTCTGGGTTTAGACACGTGATAGGAGAAATTAAACTTAGCCCTCACATCAGTTAAGCTGTGAGCCAGAGAATGCCCTTACTATAAGGCCTGTTGTCAACCACTTAGTAGATCCCTATCTGCAGATTCCTTTGAGTGCAGTATAGAGGCTTTTCGATGGGCTATTTCATCTTCCCTTATCGCTTTAACACTGCAAACCCCCTTCTCTCTTGGCATTTATTGTAAACGGCAGCCATATGAATGCATAATATATTTACTTCGTAGAGTAAACATTGCCTTGCCAGCCTTGCCAGCATATTCTTGTTTCACTCTATGCTTGTCTGCCTCTCCACTATCTGCCTATTTCTCAGTCTATCTTTACCTCTGTTTTTGTCTGTGTGTGTGTGTGTGTGTTTTTTTTGTTTGGTTGTTGTTGTTTCTTCATATGCTATGTAAAAGGTGGTTCACAATATACACGCTTGTTGCCTCTTATGTTTGAAACGAGTTAAAGGTTAGAGTATATCAACAATACCCACAAACTTCAGTATTTTAGACAGGTAACAATCCCACGAGTCTATCTGTCAGCCCTGTAAAAATGATGGATACACTGACATGTCCATTTCTCCTCAAACTTTCCTGACTGATACTAATGTTTTTTGTTTTTTTTTCTCTTTTCATTGTGGTGGCATCTTAAATTATATTTTCAGATACAATATGGTTGAGTTATTTTGTTAACTAACTTCAGCTCACACTAAAATTGCACCACTTTTCAAATACATAGTTAGTGACAGCCCTATAATGGTACAGCAATCAGAAGATTGCTCCCTAGGGAAAGAAGCAACATTCTCGATCTGGAAGCTTTCAAAATGACAGATTGGTGTATGGTGTGGTGATGCCTGCTTTGGCAGCTATGTACTATACAGCGGATGCTTCCAGTAAAATGTATATCTTAAACAGATAGGCCTGCTATTTATAAGGTCAATATGTGCAGAAGTTTTATGTTTACTGTACAGTAATTTTGTGCATTTGTTATTAAGCTTTAAGATTTGTATTTTTCAACTGTCAACCAAAGAACAAATTCTGCAATTAAAGGACACACCTGAGCTGAGCATCATTAAAAACAAAGACTACATCTGGCAATCTTAGCACAGCTTGTCTAGGAAAGAACATGTAATAGTTTCCTTTAAGTTTGTTTGGAGCATTCTCCAGTGCAGAGGCTCAATCATTTATTTTCAGAAATTCATGGTTCATGGGAGATCACAGGAACTTTCTCCACAATCAGTGTTCAGATAGATCCCTCCATCTTGGCACATTTGAATTTGTTTACATTTTATCTCTGTGTAAATGTCATTTTTTTTAATATGCAGCACAGTTTTAGACTTAATTTGATTGTTTTCTGAAACATTGTGCTACATGAATGGTTCTTGTCTTTATAATTGCTTCTCCCTCAGTCTGTGTCTGCCTCACAAAGTTTTCTCCCTTCATACTCCCACCACTGACGCACACGTACACATCTGCAGTCCACTTCATTTCAGAAGGATTACCAGGCGGTGCACTGACGGAGGTTTTCAAGAGGGGAAACTCAATTACTTCCTGGCTCCTAGAAACACCTGAGCACACTGAAGAGGATGACAGGGCCGCCACCCACTAGCAGACCTTTCCTAGTGCAGAGAAGCATGGAATAAGAAGGGTGAGGAGGACTGAGGGACAGTTTTCACAATTGGTTGCAGGCTAGCTATGTGTAAATTTCACCCACTTACGGCCAAGGAGTCATAACCAGTTCAGTGTGACAATAAACCTTAATGTTCCCAGCCATTACTAGTCACATTTCAAACATTTATTCTATCAGCTCATTCTGGGAGTAGTGTGTCTGCAATTAGAGCAGTCTAAGTATGACTGCATGACAGAGCATTGGCAGCTATAACTAAGCTGTTGTGACATTACACAGCTCTTCTATGCACTGATTATTACAGGGGCTCTTTGGTTTAGGTGAATTGTTTTATTTTAAAACAATACGAGGATAAATTAGGTAACGGCAGAGGAAGCTTAAAATGGATATTAGTTGTTTATTAGTGAGAGACATGGCAACTTCTCTTAGGATTAAAGTAAGAATCTCTTAGGATTAAAGTGTTGTCTGTCCTTAAACCTGCATTTTATAAAAGGTCTTTGGCAATTAAAATTGGAATTACATGTCAGAAAAAATTATTTGCCTAATTCTGGGATCTGCAGTACCTTCAATCTTGCTGATAATAAATTGGAATTTTGGACATTTTAACAAATCTGCACAATCCAAACTTTTAAGTCTGTTTACAAAGATAAGGGCTGAAAGAAATACATTACAAGATTAAGAATGACCTGCATTTTGAACATTAAAACTAAAAAAAAAAAGGATTTAGAATTGCCTTACAGTACTGTCTTTGTTTCCTCGAGATACCCAGTGGCTTTGCTCAGTCGTGATACCACACACAAAAATGGTTGACATTCTATGAAATGGGAGACAAATCACTGGGATTTATGAGACTTGGGTTTGTTATTTCTGACATTGTTTGCCTTCCTAATGAAAATGTCACAGAAATCTCAAAATTCTTTATTACCACAGCCAAGTTTGTTTTCTCAGCAAGCTACAGTAACAAATATCCAATTCTTGTTTGTGTGTACGTGTGTGTGTGTGTGTGTGTGTGTGTGTGTGTGTGTGTGCACACATTTGAGTAGGCCCTCTCCCACCATCACAAGACACCAGTAGCTCCAAGAGGCCTGCGCTCTCCGTCACCATGGAGACAAGCGCACCCAGCACCTAACAACGCTATTTTTGGAGCAGTGCAAAGAGCTTCACTCTTTCTCCTTTTCCTATTCAGTAGCACTCTTTAATTTTCTCTTCAAAACCTATTTTGGTGCCAATGCTGGTCATTTGTTATGTAAGTCAACAGAAAAGTGTGCCCATGCAGACATGATGGGTGGGGTGGTCGGTGTGTCAGGTGCTCTGTGTGTGTGTGTGGATGTGTGTGTGTGTGTGTGTGTGTGTGTGTGCGTGTGTTTCTGTGCGTGCATGTGTGTTTGTGTATATACATGTATACATGTATATGTTGTTATTTCATTAGCTTCCTTTCTACTCCTGCACATAGATCTGTGTGTACGTAGCACTGTAGATCTCTGTGTAGTATTTAACTTTGCTATCATTTTATTTAGGAAACAAATTCCACACAAATTAAAGGGTGTCCTACTTCGATAACATCCCACTTGCACAGAGCTGCTATTTATATGTAAGATACAAACGCCATCTCCACCAAGGGAGTAATTGAATACAGGGGTACTAATTCAGAGGCTCCAGAAGTGTTTACATCCGCTTAGTGTCGAGATTAGACAGCAAGTATTGCATCAACGCTGTTTCAGTTTGCCATGCAGATCTTTTCCTCAACAATATTGTTTTGTTATGGTGAGGAAATGTGGATGTCACTTGCTGCTGTATTGTGCTAATCTTTAAAAGCATGTAGTGTTCACTGCACTGTCTAATTATAAGGTGGTCTATTTCTGCTGTATTGTTACCAGACAAGTAGCTGTGCTGTTACTCTTCCATTGATCTTCTCTTTAATCTGTCTATTGTAAAACAAAGTGCTGGTGGGTGTAATGACATTGATAGAGATGCATTAATACATAGTGTAAGGCAAAACTAGCTGTCACCACAAAGTGTATAGGAGGGCAAAAAGCCAATCATCATCAGGCTGCCATAGGACGACTGATAAGATCAAATAAAACAGCTATGCAGTACTGCAGCACTGGAATGCACTGGTGAAGACGAATTTAGTGGTTTTCTCTGTACTGTGAACCAATGTTGTTTATTCACAGTGGTGAAAATGAAAACAAGCACAGTGATAAAATTCAGTGATTCAGAGGGAGAATTCAGCATTCATAATCACACACACACACACACACACAAAAGCAAAGCAACAGTCTCTCTCTTAAACTCATTCAAAGTGCATTTATTTGATGTTGACATACGCTGCTAGATAGTGTATACCTATCGCAGTCCTGTAGTACATGGAATTGACAGTAGCGAGGTAAAAGGCTCCCCATGACCAACAGTACAGAATGGCAGTGTGTGATAAATGAGGGTAACAAAATATTAGATTAAAAACTTACTGTAACCATTGTCCTCCTCCTTCGTTCCATCAATGGTTCCATCTGCCTGCAGCTGCAGGTGGAAACCTTGTCGACTGTACAGCTTTGTCACAATCCCCTTCAGCTGGGGCTCTGTAGAAGCAGAGAGGGCACAAAGACAGGAGGAAGCAAAGATGAAACCACAGACTGTAGAAAAACATGAATGTTGTGACATGATGTCACTCGTATTCGTCTAAAGGGACATTTTGGAGCTTTGGTTTGAATTTACCACTTACTGCCATTTTGGAGGTTACTGAGGAAACAAAATCTAATATAATCAAAGGTTAGTGAGGCTGAGTGGAGCTGAGGTGGGACAAAAAAAATGCAATTACGATGGCAATGGTGATAGGTGAAGACAGTCTGTCAGTCATGTAAACACAGCCCAAGCTCCCTAACAAGAACATGTCAGAGTCTATCGAGATGTGGCCTTCTTGTGGAAAAGAATTAGGGACTTTTTAAAGGGGATCCTGTGATGTGTGATGGGTTTGGAGCCATAATCTGGCAGCCATTAGAGGAGCTGCAGTTTATGATACGTTCACTTTGGTTGACCAGTCATATGCAGACTTCCACTGATCTTGTAGCCACTTTACAAGCCTCGTCTTACGTTTGTTGTTGTTTTATATAAACAAATGTCAGACATGGAAACTAATTAATGGTATTTAAATGAAAATGAACAAAAGAACAACAGTTTAATAAATGTTGCTGTGTCCACAATTCATGAAAACTGACGCTGTTTCTGTGGAAGAGATGTGACAAAAATGTCAGCCCCCATGGCTTTACAATATAGAAATAAGACCACAGATGGACAAGAGCAAATAGTATTAAATTAAAAATGGCTTTAGGAGACGTGTGGTGGCTCAATGGTCTAAGATGGCTGTGGACATTTATTGCATGTCACCCTGTTTCTCTCTCTGGTTCCCATCACTCTCAACTGCATGTGAACTGTGCATCAGAGGTAATGTCAGAAAATATTATTTTAAAAACCTGCCTTCCTTGGTTTCCCAGAAAATTGTAATAGCTTGTGTGAGGGTATATGCAGTTTGAAGATCTACCAAAAATCTTAAACTTCAATAAAATCTTTGAGTAAATTTGTATTAAGTTTTAAAGTTGGGTACATTGGAATTTCTGTGCAGATGATAGCATATGATAAGTTTAGTGCAAATATCTGTAAAAAGATCTGAAACAAAGACACAATGGGATATTGAGTAATTAAATAGTAATGGTTTCACAAATAAAATTGGCTAAAGCTACACTATCATGAGTGGGAACATATAAAACAAGCCTCTAAGTCTAAAAGACAATAGTTTTAAGGGGCAGAGCATTTACTTTTGAAGTGGCTGGATAGCCTGACTGTATTACACCAGTGTAATATCTGATAAGAGCTAAGCGCTCTCTATTCCCTGATTATTGTCCCTGGTGGAGTGTCCTTTACTGTGGTTTACCACACCTTTCATCTCACTTACCTTTATTACTACCATGTCTAGCCTTACTAAGGTTACTTTTGCTACAGAAAAGGTTTATTCGGTCTGTAGACCGCAACTGTTGTAAAACAGTATTTTTGAAAATATGCATCGTATCTGCAGTTGAAAGATTTCACATTTAGACATACATTGACAAATGCACATGCACACAGCATGTACTGTAAACACAGAGGAGCATGAACATGTGCACACTACATCACCAGACAATGCTCCAATACAATACTTCAAAAGATGCCAGTTTGTTGTATTTGGTGTGGCACCATGTGTAAGTCACACACAGACAAAGCCTTGCTCCTGGCACTCAATGTTTCCTCAACAAGATAGAAATGGAAATTGGAAGAGAGAGGGGTGCAAAAACTGTAGGATAGTTGTTGCATAAACATGCACCCTTATCTCCAGGTGCACCACATACAGAGTCATAAAACGGCGTGTGTATGAATGAAGTAAATGGGATTGGATGAAATTACAGAGCTGACTCTGTGCAGTCGTAATGTCTACACGCATCAAGAAACTGGACACATGTAACAAAAAGTGAGCTTTGAGCCTGTTTAAGATGTGATCAGATATGCAGCTGTGGTCACTTCAGCACCAGAGAGTGGGTGCTTAAGGCTACAGAGATACACTTCTTTCACTGCAAGAGTGTTTCAAGAGCCGCACTGGACTTTGCCTCACATGACCTGGGATAGTAACACTTATTATAAGTGCAGAGGTATAAATAATTTTACTTAAGTGTTGACAGGCACCACTTATTTATTCTTATCTGTCAAGTATTTTTAGTTGGAAACATTTCAACAACAAAGAACTTCTCAACAGTATGTAAGGACACATCATCTGGACCTCCTTTTTAAATCCATGTTTAATTGTGTCTCTTATGTGAAATTTATTATGAAGCTATATTTATGCTGTAGTCTACACAAGGGTACCGTATATTAATAATATTTATTTATTTTGTACACTGATAATACAAGCCTATGATGAACTAAGATGCAGTTTCATTTACTCAATGAATAATGACTCATAAGTGGCAGTGAAGTCTCTAGTGAGCTTAATAAGCATGTTTTATATCTTATACAGTGTGCACTCAATGCAAAGACAGTGAAGGATGAAATATAAGTTTAATATTTCCATCAGAGCAACCTGAGATGCCTAAGGTGACCTCTCTGTGGACAAACTTCATAAGGGAGCATCCTCATTCTCCTACCAACTTCGGCAGTCATTAATCGAGCAGGGTTCAGTATATTATTTAGGTGATATCTGAAAAACAATGGCAGCCTGCCATGGATGAAGAGAGTGATCATGAGGATGATAGACTGCACAACAGACCTGGTCGTCTTCTTCGCCTTTTCTTGGAGCCAAAGAGTTTGACACGGGAGAAAACGTTAAGTCGACTGGGTTTTTCACAGCTTCCTTTGGTTTTACTGGGGCTGCTCACGCAGCGGCAGGCATTAGTCTTCTCCCGCTCCCTCGCCTGCCTTTTCTGCCTTATGAGGGAGCTGGCAATCGCTGCAGCCATGGCCAGTTTGGCAGCGCTTTGGAAAAAAAAACTTCCAGAGAAGCGTGAAAATAATCACCCCCCCTTTGAATCCAGAAAACTGGTCCAGACGCAGTGGAAATAAATTGAGGAAACTACAGTGAAACGTTCAAGAGCAGAAATTGGACCAAGTGGACTATGAATATGGGCAATAAAATAGTCCCAGTGGTGCGGTAAAGCCAGTTAGATAATGTCCACGTGAATCATTTTTAGTTGTTCAGGAATTGTCCGTTGTATCTCCGAGAAAAAAAAAAGTGAAACTTAACAAAAAATAAAAACCACACGTTCCACCGTGAAGCTGCACAAAGAATGTCTCCACAGCACGTTGCATTTTCCTCCAGCTGTCTCATCATTGTCTCAGCATCACAACAAATACGCACAAACCCAGTCCCTGTAAGCGGTTTTGCATCATCCCACTAAACTACATGGCCGCGCACATGGTATGTACGAGAAAGCAGATAGGCGTGAATGAAGCTCACTGCGCAGCTAAAGGATGAAAACACCTGTTTGCAGACTGGAGAGTGTGTGCAGTGCTTTCCCCTAATCCCTCACTGAAGCTGCTGCTGAGAGGGGGGGAAAAAAAGACCGTTTTAGAAAAGACAACGCAGAGGATGCGAACGAATCAGAGAGGAGATCCCATTTGTTTTTTCTCTCTTTTGTTGAAGCGAAGCAAAGCAAGGTACTAGCAGGAGGCGCCTCATTCTGGATGCAATATCCGAGCTGAGCGCAAAGCACAGACTCAGCTGTGCTGCTGAGAACATCCCACCGACACCCTGGAGGATGAGCAGTGGGGAGGAGGGAGAGGACAGGGAGTCTAAAGAGACATAAACCCAGTCACTGTGCACAGAAAATCTCCACATAGGCCAGTCATATGGGACAATTCGCATCACATACCATAAGGGGCATGTGTGGCGGGGGGGCGGGGAGGTGTCAAAGAGGAGAGAGACTAGAGAGAGACAGAGGGAGGGAGGGAGGTTATCACACATTTAGATATTTTATGAGGCAGGACTAGACAGAAAGTCACATGAAAAAAAAGTTAAGAACTGCTGGAGCATCTTAGTTGCCACGGAAAAATGAATCCCAGGTTTCAAACTTGGATAGGGCAAGCATTCACGACAGTGCGGGAATTCCCCGCAGTAAAAAAAAAAAAAAAAGATTTTTAACTAGGCTATAATAGTCTAATTAAAATATAATTTATCTGCTAATGGCATCGCTCGCTTTAACGTGCAGATAACTGTGAGGAATAAAACAGCAGACAGCCATCATCCGCCCTCAGCAATGATGTTAATACAAGATAAATATTGTGGAATAAGCAATGATTTTGTGCCATGAAATAACGTCCAACATGCGTCAATCCGGCGGATCATACGGCATCATAAATTCTAATATAATTAATATTAACCCGTATTTCACTAAAACATATGAAGGCCTATTACACCCCTTACCATTTTATGCGCCTTTCTTTATCTAACTTTTATAATAGAGCATCACTACACATTATGTATTCACATCATGAAAATGCGAATTGAAAAAAAGTGCTGTATCTATAAACCCCAGACCAAAGGTTATGTTCTGACACCGACGTTTCTGCAGACCTTCAACAGACCTCTGGAACAGTCTTAACCAATGGTGCCATCTACAGTCCTCGACCGAAACTGTCCTAAAGGGTTTCTTAAATTCCCCAGATTTAATAAAAGACACCAATAACACAACTGAAGATGATGTTTTTTGTTTGTTTTTTTCGTTTGTCTGAAATCTTGCTTAATACAAGCAGAGTTGAGAGTTGAGTAAAATATCTACACGTGTTCTGAATAAACACAAACGCTCAAAACAGAAAAAAAAAAACAGCTGTTCAGCACCACGGACAGCTCCAAGACATAAACAATTGGAGACAATAACAATAAAATCACTAAATCAGTCAAATAAAAAATCATTAACAGCAATGAACCATTTTAATCAACATAACTCTTCAGGATAAACTTACGTGTCTATCTTAATAACAAGTTAAAAAGTAATAATAATAATAATAATAATTTGTGCAGCGTAAATTCAAGAACACCAGCCTACCTGAAACTGATTTTCTCAAGGGAAAAGTCATGATTCTCTACAGAGAAGCCAGGAGCAGAGAGTTGGATACGTGCAGTCCTTTTAGGCAGTGAAGTGAAGGCGAGCAGTCTACAATCAGCAAAAGTTCAAATCATAGTCAGACAACTATCCGAGGCGTAGTGGAAGAGAAAGCATCGAGGCGTGGCCATCAACAGGAAGAATCATTACAGGACATTAGCGACATGCCATTATGACTTCTAAAATGCTCATTAAACATTCATTTAGAGGTCTTGTTGATCCGGCAAACACGGGCGTGTGTTCTCTGTACTGCTGCGCTCGTCGGGGCCAGATTGAAGAGAAGTGATCGAAAATGTAGGCTGAGATTGTACTTCCTTCTTCGAGTAGAGAAGACTTTGCTCTCATATTACAAAAAATGATGTAAAATGATCCGATAATGCGCTGACTAAACCGGTTATACGGGTCTGTCTACTTTCGACTGAAAAAATATCGATGTACAATCAACTGAGACAACATGCATTAGGTAAAGTGTTTTTTTTTGTTTTTTACAAAGACAATTCTCTTTTCTGTCAAACTGTAGAGATAATTTTCTTTAAAAATCGCTCAAAACATATTTCAATTGAGCAAATATTGTATGGGATGATCAGCATTAATGCATAAATTACTGTGTATGTAAGTGTGGTCTCTAGCTTTGCTTGTACAGCTCCTTTTCATGTTAACCCAATTTGTAAAGCATATAACTAAATGTAAAATATTGTGTATAGTTCCTTATAGATTGAGTGAATATAGAAGTAAAGGTTGTTTTATTGATGCACTTTATTTAATGATGGACTAAACGATGTTACATAATGAGTCTTCCCGTGGACACTTGGTGCATGTGCACAGCTCTGAACACTAGATGGAGCAATTGGGCTAACTATCAAGAGCTGCGTTTTCACCCTAAGAGCACAATTCAAGTCGTTCTTGAAGCAAACATACATTATATTAGACATGCATCTCATTACGCACATCTTGAATTAATGATTTAATTATTTCATTTTAATTACTAATAGCGATTGACGTGCAAATTAGCTTAATTAAGTGGTTCTCAAACTTTTCCTGGCATGTCCAAAACAACGTTCACATTGCCCTAAAACTCGATTTTATGCAATGACAGGGGAAGCAACTTTAAAAAAAGAATCCAAGTTGAATTTTAGTAAAATAAAGATCATCAAACCATATTCTTTTCGCTACATAAATCATATTCTTTTAACTTAGTTTTATTTTTCCTCTGGTCATCCATGCACATCTAGTGTGACATTGTCATGTCATTGAATGCCATTACAATACTATATATTAACTTATACCTATCCTTATCAGAGTGAAACCACAAATCAATTACCACTGCATTAAAATGAATATTTCATTCAGAGATTGAGTGATAATGCAAGATGCTGAGCAGTCAGCCACGGAGAAGCTTGCTACCAATATATTGATTTACAAGGGATGTGGCTCAAATGACATAAGGCTCTAGAGTAATAAAAGCATTTGTGTTCCCCTTTACTACTATTGATGTTGTCCATAGATAGCTCTCCTTAATGGCTAAAAGGGAGTCTAACCTTTAAGCCCACACAGTCTAAGAAAAAATGGCAGCTAAAGTTGTTTCAAGGTTGAGCATGGCTTTATAGAATTGTCACTATCTTAGAACAGCTGTCACTTTAATATAGCAGCAGTAATGTCCATCGGAACAATGTTTACTGTCACAAAGGCTTTTCTATAAACAAGCGAAGACTCAAGGTACACACAATGAGACATTTTCATTGAGAAAAACTATAATTAATGATCCTCTTTGTGAAGCATGTTTTCCTTTAGCCATTGATAACCTAGAATTGCTTACTGTAACACTGTTAGTTGCTTCAGCCAAGAATATTGTAATGTTGTAATGCTGTTGTAATCAGCACTGCACAATTTCCTCATTTCCTTCCATCCTCTACTTTAGCTCAGAGGAAACCTAATTTCTATACAATGAAATTATTGAGCTAAGAAATCATTTCTGATGACGTTTTCTAGTATTTAATTTTTTTCCTAACAGAAATAATATTGATAATATTGTAGCTATTAAAGGCTGTCAAAGGGAGTGTCACTAAGATAAAGTGTTGAGAATAAAATCTAAAGTAAAATATTAATATACTCAACAACGATAAATGCCATATGTTTATAATATTCCTAACTATACATACTAAAAACAGGATAACAGGATAAGTTGCAACACTTTCCTTTGACTCCCACAATCTGTGACTGACGTGAAATGTGAGTCAAAACTGACTACAACCACCTTTTAGAGAAGGTACCTAATATTACTGTATATCATGTGCCATTTACTGTAAGAACTCACAGAACTCAGCCTTAATGCAGCACCCTATAAAATGTGACCTTTCTAACAGTAGCAAAGCAATAGTTGAAGATGTCACTATACATTAGGCATACTGTTCCTATCCTATCCATATCCTAACCTCTGATATATGTTACTACTGCACTGTGGAAAAGGTGCATTAAAAAATCTCTGTACAACCTGATTTAAACTACAGCATACAGTGTCCCTGTCTGGTTCTATCTGATACCTCTATTTCTGCCACAAGCAAACACAGACAGAAATCTTAACGCCTCCAGAAGCAGATCCCAGGTTTTGTTTTAGTCAGTTCCACTACTGATAAACATGGGCCATCGCTCAGGCAGACAGCATGGCCCTTCAGGAGGATGGCTGGGTTTATCACTGACAGTTAGGAGGACAGAGAGAGGTGATGAGAACTGGGCTACATTGTACAACAGCGACACTAATCAAACACCTAAGATGATACAGAAAGTGCAAATGTGTGTAGGGCTGATAATGTCCAACCCACTGTTAGTGCTTTTCTTAGGAGCATCCAAGGTATGACAGAGAAAGGAAAAATCAAAGTAGCATAGAGTGACACAAGTGGAACTGGTTAGATAAGTAAAGCAGAGACAAATACTTTAAATAGACAAGACAATTCTAAAAAAAAAGAAAAATCTAAAAATACACATTTTCTTTATCCAAATTTAATCACTGTGATTTGTATTCAGATGTCTCAGAAGAAAATATAGCTCTAGCCCTCTTTTGTCTGTTTTGTCTTTGAAAGGACAAAAGTCGACTGTAGCTATATTTGACTACCTCAAACTTAAAGTGTGCTCATTTGCAAGTGAAAGTTAGCAGCTGACCAACGTTTCACACTTAGATGCTGTTAATCAAACCATGCAGATAACCGGCCTCTGGTTTTATCCGAATGCAAAAAAATGCATACCTCTGTAACTTAAACTTAAAGACACTTTAAATAAGACAAGCAAGACAAACACAAGGACATCCACACACACAGAGGAGCTGCCTCTATATCTGTGTGTGTGTGTGTGTGTGTGTGTGTGTGTGTGTGTGTATGCTTTGGTTGCTTGTGTAGCAATGTGCCATGGGTACATTAATTACTGTAGTGCCCCAGGATGCCAGTCTATTGTGGCCTCCCGGGGGCACCTTCACTGTACTGTACTCACACTCATACACACATACCCACACACAGTGAGAAAATAACTGAGAATAGCTAAAAACAAAAAGTTCCATCATAAAGCAATCATATTATGTATTATGTATATAAACCTGTGTCCAAACCTACAAAATATATGCTAAATACTTTATCTGTTCAATATGCCATAGAGAAGACTCCCGATCCTAAGAAAAGCACCTAACAGCAGGGACTGCATGACTTCACAAAGACCCAAAAGGTCTTGGCACCCTGGTGCTTATGCCGTTTCTGGCCACTAGAGAGCAGAAGTCCAGAGTAAATGTGGAAGAGAGGCCTGTGTGCTGCCAAGGTTGAGCACTATGTTGACCTTTGTATTATTAAATATAACAAAACAATTAAAGCTATCTTTTTCCTATTAACACCTCAGGCTATCGCAATAACACCCAGGGTTTAATGAATTTTTCAATTCATAGAAAAAAAAGTGCCGTTCAAGGGCAAACTGAATAAATGGGGAGGTTAACCTTGCTCGTGGTGTTTAATTGAGGGCAAAGTTGCATGCTAGGATTGCACACCTGATTATATCAAGATATTTTATGTCTAGCTAAATTAATATCTTTACATACATATCGAAACTGCATTAGCAGGATTTTTAGTTTAACCTCTTGCTACAGAGTGAGTGGATAAAGTGATATATTATCAGGAGAAAAAGGAATGATCTCTGATAAGCTCAAAGGGTTGCTGCACAAACCATTCGGCCCTTTGGCAGCACACTGCTGGCTGTCTGCTCATTGTGCATGCGTTGGTACAGTAAATCCACTACAACAGCAGCTTGCAACATGCTAGGCCATCACTGCCATAGTGATACCACGCGTTACCATGGAGACTGCACATACGTAATAGAGTTTGAGAGAGAGAGAGAGAGAGAGAGAGTGAGATGATGTGTGCTGAGAATGGGGGTTGGTTATTACAGAGCAAGAAACCATCAGTCACTCATGGGTCCAGTATGGTGCTAGAATACAGTCATGGCTGACTGGCAGACTCACGGCAATGATTGTATGATCTATTCCACCCTGCTGGAACAAAAGGGCTGTGTTCAGGCCATGAAAGCAAGGAGTCAGTAGACTGAAACTGGAGGACATGAGTCCCATTATTCCTCCCAGCAGGAAAACCAGGATGATTTTCATCTTGGGGACAAACAAGCCTGTAGGCTGAAGGTAGAGAAAGTGCCCACGACTCCATTATGGGAGCTAAGCATCACAAATTAACAGTTATTTATCTTTATCTTATGCAGTATATTTTTAAATATCAGTACTGTATTTATAAGAGGACATCTGAGCTGTGTGCCAGTTCCTCCTCATTAAACCACCACCAGCTCTATCTCCATCTCCCTTTAAAACTCCAAAACTAATTATGAACAGACAGTATTCCTGGCATTTGTCATCTAACCTCTCACCTTTTGTGTAACAACCTGGCTTCAAAGTCTTGATGTACTGATCAGCACTGCCATATTTTCTCTCACACAGAGAAAATAACTGCAGATATTCTTGTTATCCAAGCGAAAAGGAACACAGCTCTACTTCAAACATCAATAAAAGATAAATATGGCACAGAAACATAACTGATACAAATTACAGTTGAGCATCTGTCAGATTCTTTGTACCTGTTTGCATGATAACAATACAAGTAGATGATGAGGTGCTCTGTTGGATAATTATTCATCCATTAGATGTTTTGTAACCTGGACCTTCACAGCCAAATGCAAAAGTCAAAAAGTGGAAGAAAGGATAGTATCTTCTCTGAAAGTGACATTTCAATTAATTTTAATTCTTGTGCTTCTTAGCCAGTTGCATAACAGATTATGTAAATAATTAAATTTAATTGTGTAATTACAACATTTTAACCACTAACTACAAGAATTGCTATTCTAATGTTCATAATACACCACAGAAACTGAGGACATTACAAACACAAGGACATCATGAGAGTATACTGGTTAATTTCTCTGCTTTTCTTGATTTTAGTACTGTAGTTTGTTGTTTGTGTTTGTAAAATATTTGATTGTTCATTTTTAATTAGCAGTGATGGGGGACTATCAGTTCACTGTAGGTTTATCACAATGAAATGATACACTTTGAGCTATATGTCCTGATTGAATTATTTAAAGGCACAACACAAAAGACTATTATTAAAATGGATCAATCATAATATAAATTAAATAAATAACAATTCAAACATAAAGTAGGAGTAGATCAGATTAGCTCCTCCTCATAGATACAAGTGAAAGTGAATACACTAGTCAATTTATGTACACATGCTTGACTCTGCGACCTGTCACTTAGTAATTTAACTGCATGTGAAGTACATAATTTATCTGGGAAGCATATGGTAGGCTTTCACATGCTATGGCCTCTGCACTCTTTGTGTCTGTATACATGTGTGCCTGTCTGTATGAGAGTGTGTGTGTTTAAGGCTGCAATGATGTGGAGAAATCTCAATCAGTGGCACCAAACGGTGTGTGAAATGGCCAGAGTTCAGACGGCAGCCTGCACGGAATGACTAATGCTGTACCAGCGATGTGCTCTCATTACCCCGACACATACAAGAGTGCAATATACCGGCCACAGAGGCTCCCTGTTTATCTTGTCCTCTAACCAGCTGACCCTGATATCTTTTCAGACTTCAAACAAAGATGGGGATGGTTGGGATACTGGCCACAGAACTTAAAAGACTGATTATCTCTGATTAGAAACAAAGTTTTGCATGTCCTCTGGCAGGTTTATTTAACATTTAACAGGTTATAAAATATCAATGAGATGATATCAGCGCACTGCAGTTTTGGTTGGGCCACTAATTGAAAATTTAAATGTAATATCTGTGTGTTTACTGTACATGGACACCTATTTGTGCAATATGTGTGGATGTGGCAACCAAATGCATGACCTCGCATTTCTCAGGTCCCCTGGGGGATTGTGGGTGAATCATAACCAATGCTGTTGTAAGCCAGAGGGAGGTGGCTAAAAGTCCCTGTGACTGATTGCTGTGCAGGGATTCCTAGACAGTGTAAATACTTTAAACACCAGCAGGTCTTACAGAACTAAAGCCACATTATAAGATTCAATAAACAGGTCTCAGTTCAGATTATATAGAAAGAAGTTTAGCTGCACGGAAAGGCAGATGACCAATTTCAAAGCACCTTCCAGGCTTACAATAAGATAACACAGTATAGTGTATACAATCAGTTGGAGCACATGATGCCTGTTTCTAGGTTAGCAACACCACACAGCCCTATCATGCCACATTACTTTTCCATCAGCCAGCTGAAGCAGAGCAAGTGCAAGATAGGATAATAGAGCATGATGATATACGCACATGCACTTGGGTACAGGCCTATAGATAATTCAACAAGCACACGCAAAGATACATACATACATAATAGACACACACGAATGCACACACAGGCAGCCAGCTTGCCAGAGGAGTCTCTAAATGCCTGTTATCAGAACAACATCCAGTATCTATCCCAGCAAGCAGCACAACAGGAGGTAGCCGGAGGAGGAAATCAAGTGCAGGAGATGGTCCCTCGCCAAAATGGATGACTGTGCAGTCACATGTGAATCATAGATGGTGAGTCAATGGAAGCCCTCTGGCAAAATCCATCACAGTGGTAAAGCTACAAAGAGACAGCATTTAGGGGCTGAAAGACCATTAATAACAAAATCACTTTCATTCTCTTTCAAGTTATCTCTCCTCCATTAACTAGAACACACCCAGGAAATGGGCACTCGTCACAGTGAAGAGGGACATCTGGTATCAAAGAGAAAACAAGGAACTGTGCTGCAGCCAAAATAAAGAAGTTCAAACTTTCGGAAAGTTTGTATTAATAACTCCATGCTAATTATGCGCTGTCTAGCAAGTCTTAGTCCCAGAATATACAGTAAGTGAAGTGATGTTGTCCTACATACCCCATCGAGTATCGCACATCAAGGAAACAAAAGGAGTGAGATTAACAGGCGTCATCTCAGACACCTGCTGGCTTAAACTGTCTACTTACTGATGGAGACACAAAGAGAAGTCCTGAGACTGGCACGAGAGCACAAGGTCATGCTTGCTTCTTTTTTAAGAGTTGCTAACTTGGGGCACTTTGACAACTTAGGTGATGGATAACAAGGATGTTAAAAGCACGGACTCTGCTATATTTGTAACTAAAATATAGCTAACAGTGTCCTGGTTTAGAAATGCCACGAGGTCCTAACAGAGATGAAAACATTTCTTTTCTTAAAACACAGACTCCTGTTGAGGTGTTTGTCATCATTTTCATCAAGTATTTGTGATCTTAGCCATCAACCAGGTGTCTGTCCTCAGAATAACCCCATCATATCCCTTGTCTGGCCTCAAGAATAACTGTGAATATTATGCAATGAGGTCAAATGTGCAGTGCAGCAAAATGGGTGTGAACATTAATGAAGCTCATTTTAGTGCGACCACACACTGTGGATTTCCCCTGCCACTCACACATTTCTTTGCATGAACAAGAATGGTTCTTCATACAGGAAGTGATTAATGGGCATATATATTGGTTTCTGCACTACACTTGAAGTTAAAGTGATTATTTACAAAAAGTATCAATGTGTGTAAACATGCCAGTGTGATTGCATGGTTCAGATTGGCATGGATTATTTCTGTATACTTAAAAGCTGCGTGTTAGGTGGAACAGATCGACTAAGCTGAAAATGACACGACAGGAGACATGACTCAACTTATCGGAGTGGGTGGGTAAATAGGTCATGTTCCCTACCCAACACAGCATATCCCACTTTTTACTTTCAGTCCTTGGGCTTGTTAGTGAAGTCAGCACACAGAGAAATCAATGGCAACATAATGACAATGGATGATAGTGGACCAGTGTTTGGAATATTACAGGTGGGAGGAGTTGTGTAGAACTGATAGCGAACGCTACAGAAATGCGAAGAAGTAGGCCAAAACACAGCAGTAAAGCAACAATGGCTCTGCGGTCTGTTGTCGTATGACATGCAACACTATCACAAATTAGCATTGGATTTAATAATTTAATCCTAATGAAGCTCACCACCAACAAAATATTTGGTACTGGTAACGACAGTACTCTCTCCCCTAACAGTGTCTTTAATAAAAATAAAACTACTAAAAATAAAACAACACATTTTAAAATGAATTTGTTATTAAAAAGCATCACCTGTATTTGCACACATGCAAAGGCATCTTGACATTACCACTAACATTAAATTTTTGCTTTACCAACATTTGATTTTTGCTGTGTCAAGTGTCATGAACCAAGACAATGCTGATAAGGAAGCAGTTAAATTAACATTATGCCATTTTGTTATGTTATCATTGTATGGTAATGCAGTTACCAAGAATATTTTGAACTGTTTGCTCCAACTCAAAGACTTGAGTTAGAGCTGCAAATGCTGCCAACACTAGAAAAGTGTTTGCCTCACAGTTGTATGGCAAATCTACATTAAATGGCAAGAAATGTTTAACAGCTTTTCCCCAATTGTGCTGGTAAATACAGATTGGCTCGTGTTTAGGATATCCACCTACCACCGTGGCCAGCTGATACCTAAAATCAGATATCAAACTATTTTCAAAAGCAGTGCAGCATCTTATATTTATTCTTCTATTTGATTTGAGCTGTGAATAGTTAAATAGGAATGAACCATGTGCAATGCATTTTTCAATCCTGCTGTCTTTATGAACCCGTCAAAAGGATGAAATGGGATCCACAAAATCCAAAGCCAGCACAGCAGACTGCTTGCTGCAGTGCATGCTGTGTGTGTACACATATGTGTGTGTCTGTGTGTGCGACTTGTGCAACCCTGGTGAGAGAATGGATCTGTAGGATTTTGAGGTAGTCCTGCATTTATCTCTGTAACAGTTTATTGCTCGACTCATGAGTCCCACTTGTATATAGGCTGAACAGAAGATTGGTTTTGTGTAATCTATGGTGTGTATCTTTGTGTGTGTGAAGGAGGGCTTTCATTGCTATCATTGTAAAAGGGCTATTTTGGACATTTTTGCTTTATGGGGATATTCTAGCCATATCTCACTATTTCATTGACTGTTGTAAGGTCAAGGCTTAACCTATTTCAAAGCAGGAGCTAGGGACTCCTTCGTGTCAATGGTCATCTCAAAGCAGGAGCTAGGGACTCCTTCGTGTCAATGGTCATCAGAATGTTTATGTGTGTGTGTGTGTGTGTGTGTGTGTGTGTGTGTGTGTGTGTGTGTGTCTTTTAGTTCACGTTTTGATACCACAGATATAGCTCAAATCTACTCCAGCAGCTACCACCTCTCCCTTCTTAATCCTCATGCACAGTACATTTCAAGCAGTCAAAGTTTCTGCTTGAATCTTTTTTCAGACTCTTCATTAAGAAGTGCAACAGGTGTACAGAGTTATTCCTGCCCAGCTGTCTACAAGATCTGCATTCCAGTTCCTGCCCATCTGCAGTAGCAGAGTCTAGATCAAATGGATTCTTTTACCCACTAATTAATTCCAATGATTGTTAGTTTATGTATTCTCAGAAGTTAGAAGTTCTATGTTTAGTGGCAGTTTTTTAATGTTTATTAATGACTTATTATAGGAATTTATTTTTGCCTTAGAATGTCGTGTTAATAAGGATCTTATGGGCTACCAGCTTTTAACTCATTCATTGGAGAAATTTACCAACCTCATTGAATAAATAAAATGAAAATTAGTTGACAGCTTCAGCACAACTCGATATAATACAATCCCTGATAGCAACACAGAACAGACAAATCTGATAGTAATTTTAGAAACTATAGTTAAAAAGAGATTGGATGAATTTACCACTTTAGAATACAGGGGTGATTAAGAATGGGACTTTGTAGCTGACGTGTTGAATGTTAAACTGAATGACCAATATGGGAATAATAACACAATGTCCCTTGTTCTCTCTGGGTTCATCCTTCTAATCAGACTGTACAGCCACATCGACCCCTGTGGTGTGTAGTAGTCAAATGCCATGCTTTAATATGATTGAATGATTGTACTGAGCCCTCTGCTACCGAATGAAGGATCAGTGCAAATGACTGGAGCCTATATCATATTACTAGGGTTAAGTTTCCCAAGCAGCACAGCTGCTGTGGCATTTTGTGTCTGAAGCTCCGTCAGTGTAAAAAGTAGCTTCCACAGACATACGCAAGCATTCAAGTCATAAAAAGTCTCAGTACTGCTGGATCAGATTTGTACCACAGACTGTAAAATAACCGCTCCTGAATGTCTAGGCATGACCTCTGCTAGGCACCATCATCCAGGGGTCAATGTGTTGAAGAGATAACACGAGGAGATTTAGACATATTAACCAATGCTTTGGCAGTCAGAATGCCCAGATTAGAGATGGGCAGCTGCGTGACACTGGCCTGTAATGATGATGGTTTGTGTGTGATCATCAGTACTGCTGAAGGACTGCCTCCCTGTCTGTCTGATTTCTACCCATTACATCATACTGAACATGCATCTGAGGCCTGTGACATCCTACTCACACACACCAACAGAACAGAGCCAAGAGCCATTCTTAGTTTTTTCACCATTACATTGAAGAAGTAAATTTTATTTATTATTGCATTCACATTTTAGCATTGTAAAAAAATATCACACCACAAAATGTGTGAAACCTTTTGTCTTTCATTTTTGTCTTTCTTTCTTTCTTTCTTTCTTTCTTTCTTTCTTTCTTTCTTTCTGTGTGTGCGTGTGAGAGAGGAAAAGAAGGACAGCTGTCAATGTACGCTGGCAGGGCTTGATGAGATGTGCGATATCTAATTATCTCTCTAGCCGGTGGATTAGCGAGCTAACACTAATGGCTGCCATAAGGCCGTAGCTCCCGGAGAACAAACGCATACACACACACACACTCATGCAAAGCTTAAAAATGCAGATGAAACAGACACGTGGAATCAGATAATTCTCCTAATACAACGAGGATGGATGTGATGTTTATTTTAGCACTTAAAATTCATGGGTTAATGTGGCTTTGAAAAAGAAATTAAAGGTCAATGAAACAACAGCAGAAGGCAGTGAAGCCGGGAGGAAGCTTTTGGGAGGGCGTTTGGCTAAACAGTCTGTAGAGTTACACAGTGCATGGTTGTCTGTGTAGTGGTAGAATTTAAGCGTGTAGTGTGCCTTCATCGCTGCAGTTGGGTGTTTGTGTGTGAACATGACAGCTGAGGTTCATCACAGCCACACTATGTCTTATGTGGTTTATTCAGTTCAATGCACCGGCCTGCCCTGCTCGGTCACTCGTGTGCATGCTGTAAAATTAGATTTGGGTCTAAGATAATAACTCGCAGGCCTCACATTCACGGCATACTGATGCAAGACACCCGATTGAGGGTGTGTGCTTGTGTGTAGTGAACAAGGGTGTATGACACAGGAGTGTTACACTCTGCTACAGCTTACAAGCGTACAGGCCAATTGAGTTACTTACATCAGGGCTCATTTGACAAACACCTGCAGAGGGTAATGGAGGAGCACTGTACACCTTCATGAACAGTAACCCATGCTGGAGGGAGCTGTTGAAGGGGAAAGGACTGCCAACTGGGGAAGCAAGGGAGTGCACTCTTTGGCAGTTGAAGAATTACCATTTCATTAACAGTATGCATTATTTATTTCTAACCCTTCTATGGTCCTCGCACATACATTTACACTGACCTTGAGCGACCACCCTGGGCTTGCAATGATGGAGAGAAAGTGATATAATGTTTGACAAGACTGCACTACATCTTTATGTTTTATTATGCCCAAGTGTTTTCATTAAATATTAGCTTTTGCTTGCTTAATATCATTTCTGGCAGATTTTATTACAAAAAAAAAAAGACTTTGGGATGGATCCATGGGATTATACTTGCAAAACCTACATTTCAAGATAATGCCGCGCTATATTTTTGTCCGCTCAGATAGTCACTGTGTCAGATTAAGTGACTGTAGAGTCATTCATAGTGTGTCGTGCCCGAGGGACATGACAGACTACATGTTGCTCCCTAACTAAATATCATTTTCTGTCTTTCATAACAAACATGACGTTAACGGCTAGGGATTTACTTTTTATGTTTGAAAAGCCTAAAAAAAGAAGAAAAGGTCATTGTGTGACCATTGCTTTTAAATCGGTCTACAACATTGCTGTAGTCTGACCCTGGCATAAGAGGTCTTTTAACTATGACACATATGTGAACACATCTGCTGATATAACAGTATAATCCCCTTTGTGATGTACAAAGTTGTGGAGGGGTTTTAACTGTATTAAATAAACGGATCAGGGGTGAAATATAACACTATAAATGCAGAATAGCAGTGTAAATAGCAATTATAATACATCATTAAAATGATTAAATGTATGTCTTGGATAATTGAGCTGTTTTTTTTTTACAGTAGCTCCTGTTTCAAAGTTGCGGAGAAGATCGCACAGCACACAGATCACTGAGTCGGCATAAAATTGGCTAAGGCAACTGCTGAATACCCTGGACACTTTCCAGATATTTAACCACCACTGAAGGAAGGAAGTAAACAAACAATTTGTCTCGACTGCAGCACACAAAAATACAACCAAGAAAGGGAGACGGGCGAAGAAGACCGAAACTCTTTCTTGCCAGCACAGCATTTAACATGACTGGTGTTATAATTCTGATCCCATTCTTCAGTAAACAGTCTTGAACTTTTTTTCCAACATCTGCCAACATCACTATACAGTATATTCTCTGTATGTGGGCGACAGCCTGAATTTTCCAGTCCTTAATCTGGATTTCGTCAAGCCCCCCTGGAAGAGCCAAGGCTTCTCTCAGTCAGGCAGGCGACGTGATGGGAGAAATTGGGTGTCTGTATGAATCCCAGCCAACATCAGCCTTGGCTGGCAGGCTGGCACATTACTTGGTGCTCCCTGAGATGAAACACGCAGGCACCCAATATGACCCTCTAACTGGATGTGTCAGAGCCAAACTGGCCTGTTGTTCTCGCTGTCCCTGCTTAAGTAGCGCTTAGACACTTCTGGTGTTGTCTGCACAGGAATTAGGAAGTCTATGGGGCTTTTAAAGTCTTAAATAGTCAGTGCAATATTAAGGGCCCTTTATGATAATCCATAGTGACACCATAGTATGATTGAACATTTTTGAACAATTTAAAGAGTAAAATCACTTTTTTGCAAAAGATAGAATTGAGATTCCAGTGTGATCACGTTGATTACTGACATCACAGTAAAAAAATGCTAAATCTCTCCCAGTCGGTATATATTTTTTTATATCTATTACACAGTATATTGTCATATTGACCAAGGCCAGTTGTAGTGTGAAAATAAAAGTATGTGTGGGAAGAAAGAAATAAAAAATCACAACCCACCATTTGTGAGTAGTTGAAGAAATTAGTAATAGTGTGACATTATGACTGAAGAGGTCTGGTCTGCTCATTCATCAAAATATGAGTTTTATTAAGTCAAGCACTTAAAGAGGAACGTTCAGGATCTGTGTCACAGCTGCTGAGTTCAGAAAGGACAGCAAGGTACACACCAGAATCAACTTTCTCTCAGAGGCACCACCAGAGTATAAAGCAAGGAAGGATAAAACATGATGAGCTAGCTCAAAACAGGATTCAACATTTGTTCACTGTTGATATATGACTGTACATTTACTGAACAATTTGTTTTCCACAATAAGTTACACTCATTTGTGTGTAGCAGTATCTGTAATCTCTGGCAGTGTCAGGAACCACTTTGCCTGTCTCTCTTTAACGTGGTCCCGAGTCAGCAGTTTGCCTCATTGCCCCAATTAAATAGCTTAATGCTTGTTTACTCTGGGGAAAACTTACACACTGCTTGTGTCACAGATACTATAACCTGACTACTCTACTGATTGCTCCTGTTTATCTCAGATTTACAGCTGGCATGTGGTTAGACAATAACACAGCATATCTATTAGTGACATGAACTGGAATTTTAGTGTCAAGCTGTGTAAAGGTCTGTAAGGTTTTGGCCCGCATTCTGCTTCCTTCCAGTTTTCCCCTTTAGTCTCTGTTGACATTTTCATGGATGAACATGCTAATGATGCAAAACTTTAAAAAATAAAAATAAAAAATAAAAAAGAGGCTGTGATAAAGTAGAGAATTTGCCACATATACAGCATTTATGAGGAGTACTGTGCACTTTTTGTTTAACAGATTTTTAATTATGTTCAAATGACATGCAGTGGTTTGCACTAGGTATGAGAATTGATAAGATTTTATTGATACTAATGCCATAATTGATTCTGCTTATTGGTCTCATTCTTTATTGATTCTCCTATTTATTCCTGATCAATTTTCAGTTTGGGAATTAGAATCTCAACACTGTTTTTCTAACCTGACTTGAAATGATATTACAACTAACACTGTTATCGTTCTTCCTCTCCACCATGACTCCTTTTTGTTTTAAGTTTCCATCCGTTTAGACACATGAGTTTGACATCATTGTTTTGCTTTGTGCAACAGTCGTAAAAACAGCAGTATCACTAAAAGGAATTGATAAAGTCGGAGGCATACAATTTCAATGGATCAGACAATTCGGAACCAGGTTTTATGACCATCTCAGTGACCACCCATAACATTCATTCACAATAGTCTTACAGACAATAACAGTCCCGGCCGTTTGCTCATCTGTTTCATTCTCAGTGGCTGTTGCTGAGTCTGCCATTAGAAGAGGAGGCAAATAAGAGAGAAGTGCTAATTAAATAGACAATGATGAAATGTAATAGGCCTGGCAACTTTACTCTGCTTCACTTCTCTCCTGGTGCCCAGAGTAGATTCTCATTAATGTTGTCATACACACCCACTCCTGCTGTTTGTTTATGACTTTAGTTTAAGCCCCAGAGAAGCCAGATCTTAATAGTGTCAGCATTTTTCCCTAATTCCAAGGAAATTTATATATGAAATCTGTGTTCTTGTAAGATGTTTAAAGAGGATGTTCACTTGTGCAGGTGCAAACTTTATATATAAATACATGTGAGGGTATTGATTATATCATGACAGTGATATTTCATATTTTGTCATGCTTTAGAATGGCTAAATTTTAAAACTAGGCTAATAAACACTACTCCTTCATACATGTGGGATTATTTGACATAGATAAGCAGAAAAGCAATTAAAGGTTACTGTTTAGGTGCACTTACTGTCCATCTGTATAAGAGTCAACGTCCATGCTAAAACAAGGCGACGATAGAGGTCAGGTAAACACAGCAGGAGTTACAGTGCTGATGTGACTTTGACAGTCTCCTACCAGCCTGCTCTCTCCGGGCACAATCACATAGCCTACACATTATTTATTCATGCATAGTCTATTTATGTATTGACTTGGACAAACAGAGTTGTTGCTTTCACGCCGAAAGAAAGACTGTAAAGGAAAGAACAAATTAAACAAGCTGTTATTGGAGCACGAGTGCATCCTGAGGCTTAGTGTTTGTCTCTTGTCAACATTGCAATAGTGTGCAGGACACTGTGAGACACTGCAATGGGGTACTCTGTTATAAGGAGCGACGCTGGCACCCTCAAATGTAATTGCGATGTGCAGACTTTGTGGTGAATCACCGCCATGCATTTTACATTGGGTGTTGGGAATGGATGAGACTACTGCTCATTACTCTTGCACTTCTGCTCACATTTTCTTGGTTGAGTGGGCAGCAGATGAGTTATTTTGTCAATAAGGCTGCAACAGATTAGATAGTGGCCTGAATGTTCAGCAAAACAGGTGCTGGACTTCATTCTATCCGTATGAGAATCTGTGATCCTGTTAAAATTGAACCACTTTGTCTCACTGTTAAAATGTAGATATTAAAAGCATTCTTTAATGCAGAGTTTTCACAACTGCATTACTACAAAGAAATAAACTTTATGAAGTGGCAAAATGTTCATTGTGATGCAAGTTTCAAATAACTGCACACTATAGTGAGATGAACAGAAACCAAAGGCTCCCTGGAGAAGGAGGAGAGAATGAGAGAAGAAGTCAACCTAACAATTTACTGTATGCTTTATCAAAAGGTCAGCCCTACTGGGTACATACAGTATATGTGATTTGTAGATAAAGGTTAAAACATGCAAAAACTCTGGCATGATCCTTTTAAAGAATAGGTTAATCATTTTTCAAGTCTGTCTTAAAACAATAGTCAAGTGCCCATAAAAACACATTTAAACAAGTTTTACTGGCTTTAAGCAGTCCTTCTGTTAATAGTTTACATTAACATCCATTCCTTATGTGCGTCCAATGCAAGTGATGGTGTATGATTACAGCAAGCAAATCTTGTTTCAGTGTTCATATGAGCACCTGACTATTGTTTCTCTTCAAGTCTGATTAACTAATGCTGGTCTCAGAATAAATGCCTGGGCTCTGAGCTATAGTCTTGACTCTGAAAATAGCTGCGTCAACATTAACTCTATAACGTAACCCTGAGAACCAGTTATTTCCAACCTTTTTAATATGTGTGTTTAATGCATGTCTGATTGTATAGTGACTGTAAACATTTAAAAACGGAAAGAAAAATAGGAATATGAATGTGTGTGAGACCTGTGAGACCTGTGTTTGTGAGAGAGAGAAAAAGCGTGAAAGAGAGATGAGGAAAGTTGTTAGAGAGAAAATAACTGAAGGTGTTAAATGACCTCTATAAAATGAGCAAAAAGAGCAGATAGTCTGACATTTTATTTTATAAGCAGTCAAATTTTTTAAGTCATTTAGCTTTTATACATTCCTGTAATTTAAGCACAGTCAACTAAATTCCTCCTGCGCCTCATGGCTAGTGCACAGTAAACATTGCAGTTCAAATCTGGGGCTACAAAAACACAACGCCTCTAAAGAAACCCTGAGTTGATCTCACACAAATGAAAGCATACCATGCTCCACCTTCTGTGTTAACGTCTTCATATGGATATCCATCTGTCTGTGTGTATACTGCATAGCTTGGAATTATAACCACAAAGTCTCGCAGTCGTCTGTATTATGGATTGGATATTTACACAGAATGGTCCCTTCCGGCACCATCTTTTATTATTGTGAAGAGACAGAATAGAGCCAAACAGAGAAACAGGACCAAGAATGCAGGAGAAAGAAAGAGAATGATTTGAGAATGAAGAGGAAGAGGAATCGAGAGGTGGTGACGCAGACTGAGCTAAAGAGCGAGCTGATTGACAAGAGGCAGCACACACAGGCCTAAAGACGTCCAGTGTTTTCTGTCTGTCTGTTCTTTTGCTCCCTGCAGCTCTACAGGGATGAACTCATTAGTGTGGGAAGAGGGTTGCTGCGAGAGCTGCATTACAGTATATGGATGCATTATTATGTTGTGGTTCAAGTATGAAAAATATGGTCCCTAAGCATCCTGACATGGCTGCTTGCCTTCACCTCAGCTAAAAGTTTAGAGGAGCTATTAAACATAACTGGCCATAGTAAATTAATGGTGCAGAAAATTACATAAAATAGCATATGTCGTCACTTCAAACAGTGCAAAACAAACTGAAACTATAATCTATGGAGGGGAAAAGGACACAGAAGAGATAATGTGGATGCATGTAATCTGTATCTCCAGGCACATTTATGCAGAATTTACACTGTTTTTAAGCTGCCTCGTGAGTTTGTGCTTGTGAATCTATTGTTGTTTGATTTTGTGGAAACTGAATCTATCTCTCTCCGACTATCTGCCTTGTTGCATGTTGAAATATCCTTGATCATATGGATACAATAGTTCATTCTAGTGTACTATTATTTTCACGATTGTCCTGATTAACTATAGAAAATGTAGCCCACTATATGTGTTAGTTGTTCATTTAAATGTTAATATGCACATGCACAGATCCAGGGTAGCCCCCTCTACTAAAGATACGTTCCTGTACACATGGGTGAACTGCTATCATTTCAACCCCTCTGGGGTGCTACAGTCCAAGCCTATGTGCTGCTGATGGGTTGTTTTGTCATGCATGTCTCCAGTGACTTGTGAAACCAATATCTTGGTTTCTATATGAGCCACCTCAGTGAAGTGTTGGGATATGCATCAGAAGAATTGGACTCAGAGGAAATTATACTGCAGATAACTTGACTCCGTCAAAGCCTCCTTAGATCTTATCGTAATGTTTATACCCTTTTCAGAGCACTTGTCACTGTCAGTGATTCACCTACAGCTGATACAGCCCAGCTTCTGCACTGAAGAAACATCACAAATCTTAGAAACACTGCCTTTTAGATTTGTTTTTACTGCATACAGTATTGATATCTGCCATTAACTCTCATTAATATCTATGTATATCTATGTATTGTATATATAGCATGTACATGGGTCCTGACTGTGTTGCAACCCACTGTGCAGTGTTCAAGAGCTAGAATCCATGAAAATCATTAATGAGTGCAACACACAAAGCAGTTGGAAAGGCGTTGCCATGGTAACCATGTGACAAGGCTGACTTCCCTGCTTGGGTAAATACATACAACCTTCGTGTTTTTCTTTTCAAATCAAACACCACTTTTTCCAACAAACATGAAGCATATAATCAAAATCAGCATCTATTAAAGTATGTTCACTGTTTATGTGTGTTGTATACCCTTTGACAAGAATATTACATGTTTCCATGTGTCTGTATAGCCTGCTCCACACATGGTTTAACACAGTTTCCATCCACATCATGCATCAACATTAATGACATCCTTGTGAACAGCTTACGTAACATCTGTAGTCTCCCCTCTTTCCTTTGTAAATTCAGTCACGTCCAACTGGAGCTGCAGCCAAACTGAATAATACATATGTACTTTTCTAGCCAGACCTCCGCTAGTATTCCACATCTGTATCTCTACCTCGCTCTCTCTATCCAGGATATGTGCATGAGCCCTTAAGCACTTACACACACACCCATCAACAGGTTGATGGACTGATGAACTGATATCTGAGTAGAAACACTGTACCAAACATGGCCCTATACAACAGAAGGCAGAGCAACACATTGCAGAAAACATTAGTGAGATCATTCATGTCTTACCTAGGAGGACGTCTGCAAAGGAAAGCAATTTCTACAATCTTAGCTCTCTATTGAGGGATAGATGATAAATGAGGCAGTCAAAGAGCCTGAGTGCCAGACAGTGCAGGGTATGGTAGCATGCTTGGAGCACAAAGGGATTTTTAAACTTTACTTCTCTGCAACTGCAGGCTGATATCTACAGTAGGCAGGCATGCTGCTGCAGGCACTAATGAAGGAAGCGGAAATAAAGGTAGAGGAAAAGGTGATGAGAAGGGGATGGAGTAATGTTAGGGAGGAAGGGAAGGAAGGAACGTGGCATTGAGAGGGTAGGCAGCCACCAAGACCAAAAGGTCACAGGCAGAAGTATGGGAAGCACAGGGAACAAGAGGAGTAGATCGCTATTAAGTCATGAATATGAAACATTTCAAGCTCACATAGTCTTCAAAACCGGAACATGAGAGTTTCACCTTATTTGTCCTATGAGGCCAGTTCAAGTGGAAGCACATACTGAAATTGCCTAGTCATTGAACTCATTAGGGTAGCAGCTGCTTCCATCTATAACCCCTTTTTCTTTTTGCACTTTGTTTTGGTCTGTGCATGAGCCTCAGGGTGGCAATGACCGAGTTAATGGTTTGGGGAAGGGGGGGGAGGCTGTGCTCCTCAGTCCAACATAAGGGGTATGCAGGCAGACACGCATACACTCCTACAAACACACTGGACTGAACAGGAGCAGAGGGTTAGCCTAGAGAGAGGTGCCCTACTACAGGTTCTTTGCAAGCAAACATGCCCTAAGCATTCAGTCTTACACTATGGTCAAACACTCACACTTGAGCACACTCACACTTGCGCACACGCACACACCTTCGTGCACAGACACACACATGCTACAAAGGGGCAGAAACACACCAGATGCTCTCTAAAAATGGGACAGGAATGAAAGAGAACTTAGTTTGGAGGGGCGGAGAACTATCAGTTCACACAGAATATGAGAGAGAGAGGGGAAAACAAGACGGGAGTTTGCAGGGGATACGAGGAGCATCAGCAAATCAAAACAAGGATGGGGTGCGGACAAACCTTCGGGCTCTGCGCTCTCTTTGTGGACGGCTTGCTTCAGGGGGCAGCAGAAGATTTCGTGACACTTAGCACGAAAGGGGGACCCTTTACTCCTTATATCCGCAGAGTGGATGGAGTCCTGCCGTAACATAATGTACTCCTGGGTACCTGGGGCAGCGTCATCCTGGACTGCGGTGGTGCCATAACAGAATGAACTGGGGTTAGAAAGCTCACCACACACATAAAACAAAAGAAAACAATAACGACACCAGGCAGAAACACAGGCAAATAAAAAAAAAGACATCACAACATTAGCAACAGCAATAGCTTTAAATAACAGTACTATAATAGAGAGACAGAGAGAGAAGAAAGAGAGGGACAGAATAGGATAAGAAAGAAATAGACAGGCTTAGATCAGGAACATCAAGCTCACAAAACAACTAAAAATTAAAAACAACCAAAAACAAAGGGGGCTCTGGTAAATATATCCTTGGCTGCTGAAAAGGAAACATGACAAAATAACACAAAAAAAGGGAAAAAGCAACAAGAACAGTTGAAAGTTCAAAATCAGTGTTATGGCAGGCTTTTAGCAGGCACAGATTCATGAGCTGCTGCACTCGAGGAGGTGCAATGAGGTGATTGTAGGTGCTGGTAGAGGAGTAAAGAGGCTGTGAGATTGCAAGTCAAGCGTGCAGGCTGCTACCATATATAATAAGTGAGCATCACTGAAACTGATGCCAGGTGCTTGGTGATTATGCCTCACCACCACCCCCTGTTCATTGCATATACAGTAAATGCACCATTACTGTATAAGTAGGCAAGCAGATGCAAAGGCATGCACAGGCCGCCAGTGGCCGAGTTTTCTTTCATGAAGTCATGCTTTCTGTTAGATCTTCTATAACATCACTCTGCATGTCTATAGGAATTCTGCACTGGGATCCTGTGAAAGCCCTGTGTTTCTGTCTGTATTGGATCTTTTGCATCTGTCCTCTTTTGGGCACAGTCCCTGCTTGGCTTCGATCATTGACCTATTTTTTTTCTGTGTTGATGGATTAGCTACAAGCGAATCAGCCCAAATAAATGGTATCTTCTTTTCCTAATGGATTTGAGTGTCATGCTTCTCTCTGACACATTTATTACTTAATGAAAATAACTATAGAGAAGGCCATTAATCAGTCGCCACCATAGAACCACCATAATGCTTAATCCTTCTCCATTTATGACGTGTGACCAACACATTTTTAACTAAACTCAACAGAAAAACTAAAGTATGAATAGTGTTGAAAATTTACACATGTAACTCATGACCCATTTTCACACAGAGTTGTTCTTCATGACCTGATATCCACACTTCTCATGCTGTGATATTATCACAGTCTTGTATCGCCTGTAAACCTCAGCCAGCTTTACACAGAAAGCTGAAACATGAATGGATTACATTACAGACTCGGTTTGTGCTCCGGGTATAAATACACAAAACTACTAAACATGAACTAAAAACATTATGTAGACAGACTCCCACACACACACTTCCATGTACTGAATTTGAGTGTCTTGTTCACAAAAATAAGATCAAGAAGCACAAACACATTTACACAGAAATAAAAATAAAACAAGACCACGTGTATAAGAGGCACTTGGTTCCAATTAATGTTACAGTATTTCAAGTAATCCCTAGGATAACAAGCAGAAAGGGTGATAAGTGCTCATTAGAAATTAAGGGCACAGTCATTGAAAAAAATATTAAGCGAAGGTTTATGTACTATATGTAACCTTAGGTTTGTCAATGAATGCTGAAACTCTTTCACTATACTGCACCACTGACTATTATTGAGTAATAATCAGACCTGTGTGGGTGCAGTGTTACCAGCAGCAAACTACAGTACATTTCTGCTCTGTATTCATAAACCCGACACATTCATCAGTAGTGGAGCCAACTAGGAATAAAAAGCCCAAACCATTTACTGCTGATAATTGGCCTTAGATTTACTTTCATTTTTAAAACCCACATAAACATTAAGTGTAGTCCATTTCAGTGCACCAAAGTGCCAAATTGGTTTTAATAGGAGTAAAGCGGTGCAATAAACAGGCGAGTACAGTATGCCAAAAAAATTAGGAGGAGGAATGCCCGTTTCATAGTACATCCTAAGGTAGCAGAACTTTAGTATTTAAAGTGTTTTATAGTATGCATACAGTATGCATACCCAACATAACTCCTGCATTAACAAAACAGGGGAATGCCTTGCCTTGACATACAAATAAAGGTAGTTGGAGACTTGAATTAATGATAGAAATGGCCTCTCAAAACACCTCAAGAGTAGTTGTATTCTGGTTTCTCAGAGCTGTGGATAAATTAATTTTAGAAAGGGGGTCATAGAAAAGAAAGGAAGGTGGTTGTAGATAAAGATGTCAAGTAGGCTGCACAAAAGATGATTGACATCTTTTACACAGAAACTCCCTAAACCAGGTTGGACTGCCTTGATCTTTGCATGGCAGTTGATTTTAAAACCAAAAATGACTGAAACAAACACAGTGGCTGTTCAGAACCATTGTGAAATTCCTCTAGAACTTCCACCAATATATTTTTTTCTTTTATACAGTATGTCTAAATATGTTTAATGTGTTATGTTTCTTTTATAGTTTTGAACATAGATCAGGGATTTGAAGAGGCAGAAAGTCACTCTATCACTAATCTGTTTACTAACTGGTTATTGTTTATCAAATGATGAGTAGAAGTGTCGACATTTAAATATCATTGTAAAAAAAAAACTTAAACCACTCTGGAAATGTGGATCAGGATGGCACCATGTTTAACTGATAAAACTGATGTGGCCTTGAATTGGAGCCCTAACTTTCTGATCTGCATACATCTTTCAAAAACACCCTCAAACTGGGCCACAAGTCCGGAAGACAAAAATGACTGCTCACATGTCAGCAGGAGCAGGTCCACTATCCAGTAGGCCAGACATTGCCTGACACAAGCCTCCCTTGTGTGTTTACCCAATAAAACACAGACACAGAAACACTAACAGGCAGCAGATAATCAGGGTTCTTCACCCAGTGTAATTAATCACCACATGCCTTTTCTCCTGCAGGACTTATCAGTATCTCAGTGCCTCCTTCAGGCTCCTGGATAACCTGCTACACTAACAAATCTGCACCGGCAGCAGGTCCTGCAAACCCCACAGATACTATCCAGTATCTCAGCCTCTCACTAAGAAAACCACAGCACTACTGAAACTTTAATGGTGCTATAGACTGATGGAGAGAAGGTCTAAGTTTCCTTCCAGGAATATGGCCTCATTCTATATTCCAGAGGAGCAGAAGTGCTGCTACTATACTTGACCCAGTAGAAACTGAGCTAAACTATAGAATAATATCCTTTTTTTAATCTGTACACAGAGATAGAAAACAACACTTTTAAAAAAAACTGACTATTTACTTGTTGTTATCAGTTTCTTTTCTTCCCAACCAAACTTAAAAAATGAAGAGTTTGTTTCATCTGCACCAGACAGGCATTAAGGTGCACTGAGACACATCCACAGGTTAGCTGGCAAAGGGTCAGACTTCAAACTGCTCACTGGCACAAACATTAATGCACTCTGCAGTTGTTTTCTCTCCGTCATCCACACTATGCTGCCTGCTCATGATTAAGTATTCCTAACAGCTCTTACAGCTGAGGAAGAAAATGTGTGTGAGAGAAAGGTGGAGAGAAGAGACTCTTGAGAACTTCAACAAATGTCTAATTCCTGCTGGCGTTTATTAATGAGCCCGCTAACTGCTGGCTCATCCAAGGTAATAAAACTGAGTGACGGTGGGGCTAAGAGGACGAACAGAGGAGGGGGTGGGCACCATCTTTCATAGCATGTCTCCTTCATCCTTGCTCCAGCCTTGATGAAGAGCGCATATTGGGATTGAAGGATGTGTGATGAATGACACAGCAGGGCCTGGGACCTCGCCCTCTTTCAGACCAGCCACTCAGAGTGAGCTGTCACCCAGGTTCATGATAGCCGGTGATCTACAGGCACCAGTGTTGCCACAATGGACCTTCAGCAGGCTGCAATAGATGTCCTTGCCCCTTTGACAGGAATAAATCTCATAGTAAGGAGAAATGGGTACACGTATAAGAAGGGAGGGGGGGGGTGATATGTATCTTGCTTCGGTTAGTTGCTCATCTATTTAAGGCCCCTTATGAATGACAGGGCATGTTCAGGTTTTATGGCAACAATATGTTAGATGTGTGGGCAGTATTTACTGTACGGCATATAAAGAAAGTGATATGCAATGGCCGTGTTGTGCATACACTCATGCGTGGATGCGTCTATAGAACACAGCAGCAGCAGGCTTAATGTGACAAAGCATCATCAGTGACACTCAAGCTCACAAATGCCACATGCCTCATGTTCAAATGGGGTTCAAGGACGTGTGTAATCAAGTGAAGCACTGTCAGGTTCAGAGAAATGAACTAGACTACAATATAGGAGGCGCAATCTGCACAGTTTACTCAAGTCATGGCTTATATCCATCAAGAAGGTGGAACACATTCATCATGACTTGACGAATAGCACACTCACTAAATTAGAATCAGAATTAAGCACAGAAACAGGTCTGTAGCCCGAGGTTTGTGTTTCGAAAATAGCCTGGCCTCAATGTGGTTCTACAAGAAGCAGAATCTAGCACATTGTCTTCTGGGATGCCTTCGGTTCAGTGTGGCTCCATCTCAAGAAAGAATCATTTTATTTTGGTTGTAAGTCACCTTGCAGGCAGTGGAGAAAGTGAGTCGAGTTGAACTTGAGGTTTTTCCTTTGAAACGCAGAATGAGCTTGCGTTTTTATTCTCTTTCATCCCTCTGAGCTTATTGTTTGTCACTTTCTCTCTCACCCTCGCTTTGTCTCTTTCTCCCTCTTGTTCTTTGTCCCTTTGTATTTTTGTTATAAACAGAGGCTCTATAGTGTGACACGATAAGCTTGGAACAAATATTCTAGCCTTTTTTTTATCAACACATTAATCACTAGGTAACTCAAGTGATGACACTTAAAATAAATATGAAACTGCAAAGAAGAAATCAGCAGCCTCAGTTCTAGGTCTCACTGTAGCCATGGTCACGTCTTAGTCGAGGCTTTGGTACACCTACATTGTTATCTCTTATAAGGAAGTTAGTCTGTAGTACCATAAAAATTGAGCAAAATGTGTATGTGTGTTAACATGTATGTTTTCAAATAAATGCTTGATCTGTTGTTAATTTATTAAATCTTATTTCTAATTCCATTAGTATAAAGAAGGCACGATGCATAAAAGAGCATGAGGAAACAATTTCCATTAATGCTGGTAATTACTCAAATGCAATACAACATGGTCATGGGTCTAGCCACGCTCTCTATGCAGCCACTGAACTAAAAACAGAGGAATTGTAATTGTGGGCATGTAGTCACTTCTACCCTGACAGACTGTCCCATAATGTACAGCACAGTATAAGCCCCATCATCAGAGGTTTGGTTAACTGATGTTTGTGAGTGTGTCTGTGTGGTGTGCTCACAGAAGAGGACGATGAGTAGGTGAGAGAGAACAAGTGTAATAGTACTGCCTACCCATACCGCATGTCTGCAGAGATAAATGTGATGGAATTGTTGGCGAACACCCAATGATAGACACATACAGCGCTCATGTGAAAAAAGTATTGATCCAGCATCAAAGAGTGGCCTTGCAGAGTGCACATTTTACCTCATTCTGAAAGCTTCCCTACCCTCGGGGTTAGTAGTCAATGCGCACGCTTATGCAACTCCCACGATGAGTCAGAGATTTATGTCGTATGCTGTTTATAAACATGTCTGTGTGTGGTGGTGGGTGGGAGAGAAATGTGGTACGTCATATTTATTTCAAAAAAAAAAAAAAAAGGTTTGCTCTGATAACACCAAAAGAAAACAATTTCCACTAATTGAACAAAATAACTGAATTATATATCCAGTTTAATCTGTGAATAAGGTCAAAGGGCCACTCTCAGTTGTGAGAGGGAGTCAAAAATATTGGCACAAAATGGATTTTATATTTAATGTAAAATAATAATATCGAGTACAGTATCTAAAACAATGATCAGTTCTTCAAAAGACTAAGTCCTCTCAGAATTCCAAGTAAAATGTTCAACAAACTCTTTATATGTTCCTCTCAGAATTCCAAGTAAAATGTTCAACAAACTCTTTATATGTAGTTTAAACCCAGGTGCCTGTGAGTATTTTCAGGGTAGTCAACTATTCTGTCGATTGTTATTTTCTGTTTTCTTCACAGTGTTCTGAACGGTGGCAACTTAATGTTTCTGAAGTGGGTTATATATGCATCACTGACATCACATAACTTTACTCTGTTAATCTCTGCCTGAATTACTTTTCATTCTAATGTTCCATCATTTGTTACACCATTCATTAGAAATGACACCTCCCTTGCTCTTTACGTCCCATTTTGAACACATTTAAAAACAACTATCCTTGTTTCAAGTTTTCAGAACTATTTTTCATGCCCAATAGTTTTACAATGGAGGTTTAAATCCCTGGAATGCATCAGTTGGTTTGAAAATGTGCCACGCTGAGAAAGATCAATATGAAGAGACTCTCTGTCTCTCTCTCTCTCTGTCTCTCTGTACACACACATAAATATACTTCCACAGTTCTAACTTTTTTAGTATCACTTATGCTAAATATGCTGCTTTGGATGGCAGAGTAACAGCAGCAGCTACAGTACGATACACAAAAATTTACAGACAGAAAGAAACTCACACAATGAACATAAAAAGAGTGAAAGCAACTAATTTGTGCTATATTATGGAGTCCAGCTGTCAGGTTCTCTGAGATGCACTTTTTTTTATCAGAGCAGAGTGTATCTATAGATAGCTAGAGCATGATAATTAAAAAATATGTGCTATATTGAACAAGAGTAAATGAGCATGTGCACACACAGAAATGCAAACGGCCTAATAAAATTATGTCACGCACACAACCTCCATCTCTATGTTTCATGGATATATCGTGTCAACAGACAGGGATCAACCACACACTCCTGCTAAGGCGGATTAATGCTAAGGATCCCTTTCACGGCAATTAACATCTGACGAGAGCAAATGGGATTGTAAAACATATACTACTGCCTGCCGATCATTAGGCCTTTGAGATTGTGAAGACTAAAACATTGTGGGAGGGGGTTCAAGTGTAATAGGATCAACAAAGCCTAAGCAGTAAGTGACACCAAGTAGCTTATGATATATCGTATGTCAAATCCGCTCCAAAGTCACATATGATTCATATGTGTTCTGTACACGTTGACTTTGTGCTCACTGTCAAATGTCACACAATATGATTACAAGGATGGATGGAGGTGTTGCCTGTCCATCTTGCAGCAGTCTGCCAGCAGGTGACAATGTGTTTCATGCGGTGCGATTCATCTCCAGTCAAGGATTTCAATAGAGAAACATCTGTCTTCTTTACCTATAAGACGATTAACACAGTGTTGACGACCTCCTCCACATAAATAATCATGAATGAGAGCTCAGTTCACTGGTGTAGTTCACAGTGTGTGTTCAGTTAACGTTGTAATAATAATAATATAATAATAACATTACCCACCCACATGTGTATACATACTGTGTGCAAACATACACAGTAGCTGCAGTCTGCTTATATATGTTACCTAATACATTAAATTAAATATTATCTATTATATTTTATTTTGAAAAATGGCAATGTTTCCTACCTTCCTACCAAAAAAACAAAAAAACAACCAACTATTCAGAATGTGAAATCAACTTACTCCCATAACTTTTAAATATCTGTAAAAGCAAACAAAAAAAGCTACAGCAAACCTACAAGAAAGGAAAAAGTAATTGCTTTTAAATGGCACGATCTGCTTTATTAGAGGTTAAATTACAGTCGGTAACAGCTGAGTGACTGTGTTCTTGGCTCCAAGCAGTACATTTGTTGCCTCATGCTGAAAAAAGCATATGCTGTATAAACCACTATATAAACTTAAATTCTCAGCCAAGGTATAAAGAGTGAAACATACACTATGAATCACTTCGGGATACAGTATTTAAACTAGAAAGATCAAACTGCCTTTATGAAAGCACACTTGACCACATAAATAAATAGGCTCACTGTGTACAACCTTAGTCAACAGAGAGAGCAAAAGAATTTACCTTTATAGTTTCCATAAAAACTGCTCTGCAGTATTATATAGAGCTCTTTAAAGTTTGTAAAAGTCATGAATCTGTCCTTCATTGGTCCAGAGGTATGAGTGGCCATAAATACTCAACACACAAAAGAAAAGCACAACAGAAAATGTCTGCCAACAGAATGCTGTAATCTAGTGAGTTGCATAACAGCAGGCAATCTTGGTGCGAGACCTGCAGCTGAGAGCAAGAGAGACGGAGAGTCGGAGCAGCTGGATCGTAAAGCTGAGCCCAACTGTAGATATAAATCTTCAATCAAAACACTAAGATCTGAATCAGAAAGCAGTCTATTGACATTTTACAAGCTGTGACCTAGCATCAGTATTTGACATCAGATACTGTCAAATCTATTATTTTAACCCACCGAATGCCGTGTTGAATGTACACTTTGTTCTCATCAGATTAAATAGCATTATATAATGGGAACAGCATACTTGATCTCTGCTTTTCATTTAGCAGGAGCAGCAGTAACCATCTTCAACCTTCTGTTCTGTCACAATCCTCTGTGCACTTAATGATTTCTCATTGCACAGCTGACTAAGTGCACACGGCCATCTGACTTCCATCCATCGCTATAAGTTAATGTGGGGTTGACAGGTCCGGGCTCAGTGCTCGATAATACTTCAGCTGTTAGACACTAAAAACCTGATCTCCCTTTCCTTTTAAAAAAAAAACATAGCATCATCCTCCTCTCTTAACATCTTCTTCTTCCAGATTTCACTCTGATTTGACAAAACACTGTTGGGCTCAAATCAAATTGAGATAATAACAGTAAATCATTAGTCATTTAGTCCAAAGTTTTGACTAGTTGCGCAATGGTTGTGAGCACCATATAATCATATAACCAGTAAGCCTTCACAAGTTGTGACAAGACTCTTTTTTTATTAATTACTTTACTAAAAAAAAAAAACTCCTTGATCCAAGCACCTCTGCCAAGAACACAGTCCTTGGCAGATATGGAGGGCAGCATCTTTTTTTGCCCTCAGCCAATCAGATCAGATCCCAGATGGACATCAAAACCACACACTTGCAGTTTAGTAATGCACATTTACAGCCTTCCCTGTTCATCAAAGTAGGGAAGTTAGCAGAGAGAGAGGGGGCGCGGGAGGAAAAAGGAGGCATGACGGCATGTGTACAGTTCTGAAGAAGAGATGGAGCGCAGAAAAAGAGGGTGACCTTAAAATGCCATTAGTTTGAGTCTCAGCACTGCGGAACTTTTACTGAATGTTTGCAGCAAACATTGCAGAGCATTAAAATCTGTCATTGATCACAGATCAGTATTTTACAGAGAAACAGCAGGAAGTTGAAGTAGACAACAGCCATGATGATACCACATTTGTCCTGCAACTGTTTAACACAGATGGATCAGACTTTTAAACTTTGGCTTGTATTTTTATTTAGAAGGATAATACACAGGATGCCTTACTCAGTAACAACATGCTCCTGATGAAATTTGGTTATTTTTCATACTTTATTTCCTAAATAGGTACAATATGTTTTTTTCTGCAAGATTTTACACATAATCATTGTTCTGTTGTCTTATTGAAACTGTAGAGTTTGTTATTATTATGATTATTTATTAGGATTATTATTTTTATGAAGCCTGGAATATATTACATTAGCTGTGGATCTATTAATGTGTTTGTATGAGCCAGTTTCTGTTTGTGTATGATTTTGTAAAGATATTCTTCAGAGTGTATATCATTTCATGGCTTATTGACTGGAAGATTGTAATTAATCTTGTTCCTGTCTGGTCACTCATATAGGAAAATAAAATCTGGTAAAAAAAAAAGACTGCCCACATAAAAATGAGAAGAAGAGCAAGAGGATATATATATATATATGAACTTTAAGTGATGAACACATTGCCAATTCCACTTGTCTGATGAGTTGTCTTGGCCTTGATGCAGGATTACATAAAGGATTCAAAACCAGACATTCAGGGAAGAGGAGATTTAGGAACAGCTAACACCAATGCTGTCTGATTTATCAAAAATATGGGATTAGTGTTCCATGGCTCCGTTTCCTAATGATGCATTTTGAGAGGGACAGAATCCAAACACACATCCCGTAGTTGTTTTTTGCTTGTGTCAAATTGGAAAAAAACCATCCTAGGAATTTGTTGCACAGCAAGAAACCTTAAAAAAAGGCTCCGTTCTGTCTTCCTGTCTCAGCTCTGAGACGAGCCGAACTGGAACAAATAAGGTTATTCCAGAACAATAGTCATTGTCCGAGATGGCAGTCCTGCTGGAGAGTTAGCCAATAAGGCAAACTTTTTTTGTGCCATCCTCATGTGCTGCTTGCATGTGCCACTTAATGGTTTCCACTAATTCTATTTAAATTTCACAACTTATACTAGTCTTTTTACTAAATTATTCTATAAACAAGTATGCTAATCCTTCATATATTTGACAAAATTACATTAACTGTCTCATGCAACAGCAACCCAGAAATGCAGTTCATCTGACCCAGGAAGGTATACTTTGAAAAGTTTGGCTAAACTAGAACAAAGATTCTCTACATTGTTTTTGCAGATATAGAGAATGATCCTTTCTGCAGCATTACCAAACTCTAAAGCTAATACAAGTTCAATATTTGGTTTGTTCTTTGTGACAGGAAGGTAATTCGACCAGAGTACAATGAGTGCATCATTGTCATTGTAGCTCACTATTTAGAATATTAATTGAAGAGCATTTTCCAAGCCTTGTGGTCTGATACCGGACGGATCCTGTTCACTCGCAGCTGTTCTCCAGCCTGAATATGTCCTATTACAGCAGCCAAGTTATCCTAGCTGTTAACCTATCATGTGCCCAACACACTCTCCTAAACTCACACACCCACATACTCAAACTGGATACCAGAAGAAAGCAAGTTCACAGGGATAATGAAGGTTGGGGCTGGTGGCATTTGTTTGTGCTAGTAATGCCAAATAGTTGTCTTCATGCTTTACAGTCACCCATCAGGATATCTAGTGCTTAGCACCATCCTAAGAGGGACACAGAGTCGGTCACCATTGCTCTGTTTGCTCATCGCAACTATGTCTTTATGCTTTGTCTATCTATAGAGTTAGACACAGACATTTCTGTCTTTAATGTTTTGCTCAGTGGTGGTTTTGATCAAACTCTGTATCTTTCATTTTTTCATTTTGCATGTATGAATCTTTCAGTGCCCAATAGATGTCCACAGAAAAGGTGACTGTCTCTATTGTCAGTGTTTTGTCATCCTGTCCGAATACTGCGCAACCTCCAGACTGTGAAAACAACAACCTGTTCTGAGCTCTGTCACTTTGAGAAAATCAAACCAGAGCTGTAGCACATAACACCCACGTCACAGCATGACGGCAATGACTACAATATCTGCCCTGCTGTGAGGTCATGGTCTCCGGTCATCATGCTTCTCATGGTTCTCAGAACAGACTCACACAAATGCACGTGTGCATGCGTGTGTGTGCGTAGAGTGTCTAATATGCTTGTATAACAAATATCACAGTGCACACTGCAGTGTGTGTAGGCGGGCTTGTCTGTGGAGTCCATCTGCCGAAGGGGCCTTAGGGCATCTGGAGAATGTGCATGCACGTGTGTGCGCGTGCGGGCGTGCATGTGAAGTCAAATAGACTGTGTACACAAAGCCACAATTTAGATTTTTACAATGCCCTGACCTGTAACTCAAAATCATCATAGCAAAATAATCAACCATGTCATTTTAATGGATTACATGTTACAGTAAATGATGTCAAACAAGTTTCGCTAACTGCCTGATAACCCTCTTTTGCTTAAAACCCCAGACATGGGTGTCCTGCTGGCTGAGTGGGTAAGATGCAAATCACAATGTAGCCAGTTTGATTTTGAACAGAAGAAACAAAACACAAAATGAAGCGTTTCATGTGGACAGCTAAGTTTAGTTTGTGTGCAGTCATGAGTCCGTGCATGATTGTCTGTCTTTTTGTGTATAATAATCTTTAGGTAATGTGTTTGTGTGCATAGCCTGCCTTTCCTCATGAGGCCCCCATGAGACATGACCATGCACTGGTCTTATCTCAAGTGGCACTCTCCTCAACTTAACACTACAGCAACGCCTGTCTAAACACAAGTGGATGCAACTTCAGAGCAAGAATCACACTTCTTTACTTATCTCTGGTTTCAGCTAATAGCTCTAGATGTTAATTGATTATGTGTTCCCGTAGAATTAATGTGGAGCAGCAGGTGAATACATTAAACTGTCCTCTTGAAGCACAGAAAAATAACACCTGATACATTCTGGCCTTATATGTACACTTTAAGGATATAACAAAAAAATAATGCTAACCAGCTGCTTTCACACATGACTGTGGATCAACTACAACTATAACCAGGGAAAATTAAAAAAGTGGAATTTGCAATGAACTGAATGGAATAAGAGTATGTTCAAAATACAAAATGCAATGTAACTGAATTAATAAAGTGTGTTACAAGCAAAATATTACTAACTACAAGCAAACACACATTTGGACTGAGGGACAGTTAAATTTTAAAAAAGGCTACAAATGGCTACAAAAAGCAACAATTCTGAGTTGAGTGCAGTCCTGGTTCTGACTCTGGCTGCTTGTGTGTCTGCGGCGAGGGGGTAGGGTGGGCATTAGTTGACGCTACCAGCGTTTTATCGTTTTATGACTACACAGAACCCATTACACAGTTGAGGAGTACAGCTGAGAGAGTGAGGGAGAAAAGGGTGAGTGTAGGATTTAGTTCAACACCACGACATGAATTATGCAGATGGGCCATCCAGACATGTAGCTGTGTATCTTTTATAAATACACAGGCAAAACAAATTTAGCTAACATTTCCTCCCGCCACTCAGTGCTACACATCGAGAGAAAGAAGAAAAATGGAGGGAGGGTATCTCAGCAGTAGCTTCTGGCACCACCCAGGATAAAAAAAAAAAAAAACTCACATCTGAGACATACAGCAAAAGGAGTTTCATCCATCTTATGCGGACACTGCTGTTGTAGGATTTTTAAAAAAATGATACATGAAGTACAGTTCGCCTTCGCTCCCACTTTGATCCCAAGTGATGGTTTTACAAGAATCAAGCTCAGTCCTAAGCATAAATAGGGCAAGGGGCACCATCTGTGCGAATCTGGGATGGATGGATGAGGGGGTCATCATGTTAAGTCCTGCAGATGGTGAACAATCAAAAACAAGTGCTGTAAGTGGCCACAAATTTTTTCGAATGTTATACCCTGTGATTTTAAGGACAATTCATATATAAGAGTTCCACAAAGGACCAGGGGAGCTACTATGTGTGTGCATACCTCTAAAAGTCCAGGTGTCTTTGTACTGGCATTTAGAACAGTAAGATAGAGAGGAGAAGGAGGAGGGAAAAGAGGAGAAACGGTGCGCATGTCTATGTCCAACTCTGAGTCAAGCCCCAGGGTAGGTTTACTATCTGGTGTTTACAGAGAGCCTGATCAGAGGGATTACAATTACACAGGAACTGCTGAAGACAGCCGCTTTACTCAGTGTTATCAAACCACCCACGCTCGCCATACACTGACACCTGACAACACACACACAAGTGGTAAATGGAAATCTACACCCTTCCCAGTATTTATGAGCACTTGCGCTAGCAACAGGTGACTATCTGTACGGGTAGTTTTATTGACAACATTTCTCCAGGGATTACTGTCATCCAGACATTTCGAACAACAGGCGAGTCAAAAATAGCATTACTTATTTTTCAGTCTGCATGATGTGTCAATAGAATACTTTAGACAGTTTACTGTAGCTGTTTACACTTTAGGCATTAATAGTAGACCATAACACCATCCATTTTATATATATATATATGAATATAGTTTGATTTATAGTGATGCAAAAGGTTAAGAGGACTCCCGCTGTGGATACCTATGGTGTGTTATGTGGTGCTTTGATTTATAGTTCAGCATCGGATTTCACACACCGATAGCACGGGTGCAACACTAGATGAATGGATTGTACATGATCAGGCTGTATCATGCTTTAATTATACACCCAACATTACGTGTGTTTGCATTCCTTTGTTTACTTTGTGATATAGAGCAACATGGGGTTATATAGAGTTCACTCAAGGTTAGGGTTACAGAATCTCAATCTGATTTATCACAATTCTTGTGGCCTCCGTGTATGATCATGTATCCACTGTAGTCCTGATGTATAATTACGTTTTTGAGGAGACGCACAGCTACAGTGTAGCTATGAAAGCTATGCCTTAACCCCTAAGCTCACAACTATAAATCCAGTTTAAGTCAGCTATAACAAATCATGATGACCAATATGTTTCAATGAAAGAATTATATTGCACTTTACAAAAAAATATGGAGCCATTCTTTTCCAGCAATATCTAGACTCTTTGCCTCATTAACTGGTTGAGGTCTAGTTACTTAAACTGACCTGTAATTAAATTCCAAAATGCACCAAGTCAGTCTAAAAATGAAGAATTGATTTGCTCACCATAAAATACGACAGATTTCGGTTTTGATCTGTCCTGGCTGAAGATAGGGTGCATTAGCTCAAACCTAAGCCCAAACCACAGGAGAAAAGTTGTTGATGTAACAAGGCGCTGCAGACTAAAACTCCATTAGTGCGGTTTCAGGTTGTCCCAGCAACTATCTTTAACACAACACAAACTTAACACCTGAAATGAGACAAGAGCCGCCAACATATTTACTGATATCATGTGAGAGTGAACGACAGCTACAGGGAAGGGACAGTTGCTGATGATCCCCGTGTGAAATGGTTGTGTAACTGAAAACTGCTTGTTACCCTGTCACACTATTCCAGAACAGTCTACACTGCGAGGTCAAGGGAGCAGCTGGTGTGCAGACCAAGATGCTGTCTCTCTGGTTTAGCCGCAGCTTCTTCTTTTTTAAATATGACTTTATTGATTTCATTTATTCACTCATTGATTGATTCCTGATGGATGGATGAATAGCCAGCCTGTACTTGCATTGTCTTCCACCTGCACAGAGAGATTATGGTGTTTTACCCTCATTAATCGTCCCACATCTGTTTGGATGTTTGTGTATCTTTGAACAGCCAACAGTGATGAGCAGGAGCCAAGGCCACAAAACAATAAACTGCTTCACAATGTTGCAGATAATTACCATGACAACATCCACACGCTTGAAAGGAAAAACAAGACAGAATGGCTGCAGTAGAAACACTGCAATGTCACAGAAATCTATCAAATGAGACCGTTTTTCCCTTGGGATGTGGGCTATTAGCGTGGTCAATACCTGTTTAATAGGGAACAATTGTAACAATTAAAAATTAATTGCTACATCATAGTTATCTGTCCTGATGCCTTGCATTGTTGAGTTAAATTGTGAGTGGGCTACACCTGCCAATTTATGTCATAGTTGATTCCCTTCAAAAAGCAGCCGCCCGCATTTCAAAACAAGCTGTGATGAATTAGTATGCATGTCAGGATTCAAATGGTGTCAACACGAGAGGAGTGTATATGTTTTTGTCTTTACTGCTAACTTGTTCTGAGCAAAACAAATTATTTTGAAATGAAAGTTGTTGTTTTTTTTTTGTCTACTGCTCCTCTGCAGTAGACAAAGTACAATGTTAAATATTTGATGGTCCTACAGTATATGTGCAGCAAAGGGCTATTTGCAGCAAGCAAGGTCGGCTTTGACTCAATCACTGCAAAGTGCATTTGTGCTGTGTGTTTTTTGTAATAGATTCAGAGCAATGGCAGCAAATTGTATTAATGCTTAAAAATGTTGATAAGCATGGGCCTATCGTTCATGCTGAAAATAAAAATAGTCTCTAAGTCCTTGCTTTTTAATATACACTGAGCATTACTGTCCCGTCTAAAAGCAATGCACTTGATTATAAACTCGGCCAGATACATAAGATTTGGAGAAGATAATGAGCTCGATTGTCAGTTTCATAGGTCAGTTTGTACTAACAGCCCTGCCCTTTTGTTTTTAACACAAAACCAAACAGCACACACTGGAAACAAATGCCACACTTCTGCATTGCACTAGATCAGTGAAACCGGCACTGTGAGAGATTCTTGATAGAGCATCCATTTCCTCGTGTTATTATAGTTGTATTTCTACAGGGCCAGATGTCCTATTCAACAGAGATGAAGAGATACTAAGAATAAACCCAATATCCTTAGTGCTTCATAATATTATAGCATGCAAACAAATAAGGAGTGCAGCATTTGTAATCACATCATGTGCTGATCATTATTAGCAGGTCTTGTCTTGATTCACAGCCAGGATATGACCTTATCTATGACATTTTATGCAGATCAGTGGAAGTCAATATCACCTCCAGGTCCATCATGTTGTTTTTTCTTCTTTTTTTTTTTGTAACCACTTCAAGAACAACCTTCATGGTCTTAGAAGACTATCTTTAATCTGTACATTTTTTATTATTGTTCTTGATTTCAGCTGGGAATGTTCATCTTAAACTCAGTACACAAAATTAATGACATACAACCAAGAGGTTTCCATATGAATAGTGTTTGATTCTGTGGATGCATAATAATTTTCAGTTGTATTTTGAAACTGGAAAACTTTTGCAGTTGCAATACATCTATTTGAAATTATACATAGTGCAAGTACAGGTGTACAGAGTGTACCGTGGGAATGACAGAGGAATTATTAATTTTAAGCCAGTGTAGCGTAAACATGATTTAAAATCTGTTATTTTATGGGTTATTTTATGGTAGAAGAGTAATAATTGGCAAGAGATGAAACATGTACTGTATAACCTTAAAGCTGAAATTTGTCTTACTACAAAAAGGAAGTCATCATCACTTTAGACACATACATCCCGTCATTGTGTTTTGCAATGGTTACAGTTCTCCAGTACTCCAAATGTCATTTTAATTGTTTTTCTTATTCTAGAAGTCAATATATATATAATTTAAAAATGTGAGAGAAGAGGGCAGCTGTCCCACTTTGACATCAAGGGTGTCTCCCAGCAATCTGGGGTCATACATCCATTAAATTGTTTTGTTTGGTTGGAGGTTGTTGTTTCCCTGCTGTTCCCTACACACAGGTTTTCATCATAGCCCTTATTAATGTCAGAGCAGTAGACCTTAGCCAACATGAACACGCTACCACTGGCGACACACAGTATACAGAGGAGCTTACAACTGTGCACATCATGCTCACAGACTTACATCTGGTGCTTTCTCCACAGTCTATCAGGTTTAAATCTAATGCAGGCTGGATTAGCCTTTTGTCCTTCATATGACCTAACCACAAACACTCCATTATGGCTTGAGGCCATTAAACCCAGAGGGACCAAAGTTCAGTCCATAAAGCACCTCTGGTCCAGCACAATTCCCTTAACTGAACTTTTCCCGTATAACTCTGATAACCAGGTATGTCAAAAAGCCATTAAGGTCACGAAGCTATTCTACAAAGTGAGCCTCTTATTCTGCCTAGCTTGCAATGTCAGTCACACAAAAACAAAAACACAAAACAAAAACCTTGAAAGCAAAAGGAGGAAAAAATAGGTAAAGTGGATTGTTACTCCACATGGCAAAGTAAGCCTAACAGTACGGTTTAATAATGTAGGTTAGGAAAACTAATCAACAAAGGGAACAGCAGTGGCTTTCCATGACCTTTGCTGCTGTTTCACTATCCACAGGGGATTGTGGATAAAGCAGTGAGAGGTGATGGGAGGTGTCTTTCAGGACTGTACAATTCTGAGAATGAAGAGGCAGGCAGACAGACAGATGTGGACCAAGACAAAGACAAAGAGAAAAACAAGGAAATCTGTAGAAGTTATTGCACTGAGAGAGATTACACATATTACTGTCTAATGGGAAAAGCAACTGTTCAATTAATGCAAATTACTCCAAAAATAATAGACATTTAAATGTATCGCCACTCTATCTACTGCAACAAATCTTAATTCATATCTGAAGAGTCAGTTATTTAAAAGATTTAAAAAGGTCGTATTTCTTACAAACAAATGACCTTTGGCAGTAAAAGAGGTCTAAATATAGTCACAGTCAAGCTATGTAACCCCAAGAACCTAATTCCTTTTCTGACAAGTCGTAGAACCACTTCTTCATCCCTGCACCTGTCACACCTCAGCACCTCAGGGGTCACCCTGAAAACAGCACCATAACCATATAAGATAAGGCAAATCCTACAGGAGCAATCAACACCACATCACTCCATCCATCATCATTCTCCTCATCCTCAGCATGCCTCTCGGGCCTACTCGGTGCCCTGCCCCCTGACCTATGCCATAAACAGGTGTGATGACACTCTGTAGGAGCCAAACTGCGAACATGGCACTTCAAGGCTGAGAGCACGATGACAGTTTAGCAACCAATCAATGCCTTAGAAAAATCTGGTTCTGCAGTGCAACAAGTGACCACAACCTTGGGTTTGGCTGGTGGCACTTGCAGTGGCATCTGGGTTTTACAACAGGCCAAAGGGACTGTGTGTGCTGATGGGATTGCTGCAATTAGTCTTCTGACCTTGGGAGAGTGTTAATGTATAGACTAGAAAGGATATTCTCTGTGTGCTTTGTTCTCTTGTTTGGACTGGCGTACTGCCTCCCACTGTTAGACCGGGTTCTTTCTGATACATATGGACACACATTTGACCCCTTAACGTCTTCCCATCTGCCAACCAGTTTGATAGGGACCATGGCCAAACTAGAAACAATTGTAAATTTAACCTCTGCCATTTTCCATTTATAAATCTAAGGGAAATCAATCACAATTAACTACGTTGTGCACAACAGTCAGCCTTCCATGGTATTTATGCTGCAGCATCAATTGTTTTGTCTTCTTTCTCCATGGGAGGCAAAGAAATTGATGGAAAATGTATATGATCAGGCCACCACTCCTCATCTGAATCTATGATCAAACACTCACTATGTATTTTTCAAGATTTAGATTCACTAAAAGAGGCAACATGGACCCCAATTAAATAAAAGTCAGTATTTTCTTCTGAGCAACTGAGATGTTTACATGCTTTATGTTATAAATTTGTCATTAAAAACAAAAAACACACACACACACACAAAACTACTGATTCTTTTTTCATCTCTTTGTCATATTCAAATGTGACTCCAGAAATAGCTTATTGTCAGCTCCAACCAGTTTAGCTCTTACTCATGAATAATTCAGTGAAAAATTTACAGGTGCGAATGATCTCATCCACACACTCCTACAGTGCTGCATGAGAGGCGACAAAGATGCTAAAAAAAAAGAAAAGAAATACACCATACATCATCATACTGTATGCATACATCCACAAATGCATATGATTTTCAAACATGAGTGCTCATACTCTACGTGTGCTATGTTACATATGCTGAAGGGAGTGTGGGCCACTCAATACCGATCCTCCATTTACAGACATACATGCTGTGTATTACCGTACTTAGAATATACATAGGCTAGCCTATAGCCTACATTATGACCTAGATGGGAGAAAGGGGGGCAGCGAGGAGACTTAAACACTTTTCTCTGTCTGCTGTCTCAGTGGAAGTGTAAAGCCCTCCTTCTCCGACACACTTAGCCACTTAATGGGGCCTAGTCGGTGTGTTTGTGTGTGAGAGAGAGACACGTTAATCCTACCTCCCCTGCTACCAGCACCACGACCACCTCACCAGCTACACTAGGCTCAGACAGAGAGCATGCTCATTAGAGTCAATTGTCCAACATGTGAGCCTGTGAATTGACAAAAGGCTTCATGGGAAATCGGCTGCTGAATTCAAGCCTTTATAAAATGAGCTGAGCGGTGCAGGTTTTTGGGTACAGAGAGGATGTGAATTGTCATACCACGTAAAAAGCACAGTCCTTTGGAATAACTTCTACTTTGCAAGGTTAAACTGACCAGTTTGAGCTTAAGTGGACTGAGTAACTGGGCTAGTCTGATCTGATCTAATCTGGGCCGGGTTGTTCTGGGTCTGACTGTTGACTGTCCCCTGCTCAGCTCTGCCAGTCTGTACCCAGAGGGCCTGTTATTTTGGGAGCTCAGCTGAGAAGAGATGACAACATCATGGACTGCTTAAGCTGCTTACATTTCCTCAAGCACTCCCAGTGCACCCTGGGATCTACACCCTTGTGTTGCTGCTGTCACTGTTGCTCCACATGCACTGATTGCATGTTAACAGGCATTGTGTTGCGTGTGCACGTGCAGAGCATTCAGGCACACACATTATAAGAAAAAACATTTTTGGTTTAGACAACAGTCACATGGAGTGATGTCACAGGGAAGCATGTGACTACATGATGAATGTGTGCGGATCAAGCAGAGTCCAAAACATCAGGACAAGTCAGTGAAGCTTGAAGATGAGAGAATCCCAGAAGACTATAGAGAGGGGTGAGATGGGGTAACTCAGAAGTGAGGTGAGGGAGGGATGTGTGTGTGTGTGTGTGTTTAAACAGAATGACAGTTTTTATATAGAGAGTTTTTATATTATTGGAAAAAATATATAATCATTTTGCATTATTAGATCAAAATTTACTGCAGTTTTTTAATTCTAGTGCTCTTCCAGCAACCAGCCCTGACGCAAACAGCACAGACAGGCCACTGTAAAATTTCTGGCCCAGGATATTACATTTGACAACATAAAATCTCAGTTGTCACTGAGGGAGGAAGAGGATCTGTGTGTTATTCTGAGTCCAATGTAATGTAAGTCAGTTGAAGTAAAAGTGATTAAGTGTACAGGCAGAGAGATTTAAACCCTTCCTAAAAGGGGAGTACTTATGTTCTGCTAGAAGTAGTTTGGAGTAATGACAAAGTAGCATGAGAAAGGAAAGATGATAGTAAAGAGTCTAGAGGAGTTTATTGAGGGCTGCAGAAGTGGGCTTGTTACTGAAGCATTTAGAGCAGAAGGTGATATTTCTTTCTCTCAATAAACTGTTATTGGAATGCACTTGAATGAGGCATTAACCTTTCACTTTACCTCTAACATTCACCAAAACTGCAAGACTTGCTGTTGTTCTGCTCCCAAGAGCTATGTATGTAAATGTGTGTAACCCTCAGTCACCCAGGTAATGCTGAAAATAAGAGTGCATTCCTTTTTTAACTCGCCTGGCTACACAAGGGGTTAAATTTAAGGGGAGACAGACAGTGAGATCAGTCGCAGGTTATCCGTGCAGACATTCATCAGCATTCAGTCTGCTGCTGGCTCAGCCAGCATCCCACAGCACAACATGCTTCAAAGTAGGAGAGACAGAGAGAAGTGAGAGGGGCAGAGAGAAACCCACAAGTGCAACCCTGCAAGACCACATGCATGGGACTCTGCCATGCAAAGGCATACATTGGCAGTCACACAGCTTGCAAAGGAGGATAATCACGCAGCTGTGTACAGTGAGTGGGTGCTCACATTTGAATATTTCTGTATTTTATCTTGTGGGAATCAAATGCTACCTGACTTTAGGTTTAGACACACACTATATTTTGTTTTCATCATATGGGATATTTCTCTAAAATAATGACATCAAATGATGATTTGATATCCTATTGTCCTGTGATGTTGGGAGTTACCTTTCATGTGCTGTGCCTTGAATGAGAATGAGCGTGTGTAGGTTATTCTGCGTGTTACCGCATGCTGTGATTTCATTTACACTAGAATATTCACGCTACAACACAAAACTGCATCTGCATGCAAAGGTTTATTTAAATGCTCGAACCCATGTGCATACATTAGACACGCAAATAGTTTTTACATGCTATGACCATGGACTCAATCAAGACATGCACACACTGACAGTTTGTTTCCAATAATGTCTCCAGAATAAGCTAAAATTACCTGACTGCTCTCCTTTTCCCTCCATGTTGTGTATTAAATGACCTGCAGAAGCATGGGGGCCCCTCAGCAGCCTAACACTACCCAGACACAGCAGATGGGAAAGCCATTAGGTGTATACAAGCTCACACAACGCCTGCCGCCAAGGGTATGCTTTTACACAGTCTGAGGTAAGGGTTCAAAACACTGATCCTTCAAAATAAAAGCTCGGACTTCACTTTGCATTGTTATAACTCAGGTTAAACTCATAACACAGGTTAAAGATGAGTCTTTTCACCCAGAACAGAATTGGGATGCGTTGTGTTGATACAGTTTAGTTAAATCAATAAAAGTTATGTTTTAAACCAGCATTAAATGTGCCTTTATGTAGTCTGGTCCATGCCAATAACCTACAGCTGTGGTCAGCTTCAATTCAGTTTATTCAGGTCCAACAGTGACAAGTTTTAGGGCAGAGAAATGTCCATAGAAACTCTTCAAAACACTTTTCAAAACACTGCAAAATAATCTTTCATTCTGCCATTTTTCATTGTCCATCTGTGTACACAAAATGTTCTAGCCATTGTTTTGCCAAAATATGAGTAAATAGCACTGCTTTAGTGTCACTTTATTGGCCTCCCCAAGCCCCACCAGCCATTTTTTGGAAGAACTATGAGTCTTTGCAGCATATTGAGCATACAGATGGACAGTGAAGAAGTGGATTATGCTGTAGGAGTGTGGTTTTATGAACAATTCTATCATGATGATGAATCATTTTTCCACAGTGAAAACTTCCTACCATGGGTTTGCATTCTAATAACTTACTAACTTACTTCTAAATGTATAATTCTAATAAATAAACCTCAGGGATTCTCAATTCAAAGAAACCTGTGTTGTCTACAACCTCCACAGAAACCTTCAGAGCACCCACACAACTGCCTGTTAACAAGCCCAAACTGGCAAGATTCTGCGATGTGTACGACAGCCTCAGTACTGCCTGTTAGAAAATCTGCCCCATCAGGTAATATTTCTTCCGTTTTCATGCTTTCATCTCCCCTTCAATCAGCAGGCAGGGTGCCGTGACACAACCGCTCATTAGTAAGCAGCAGTGGGCAGGCAGAGATCGCTTTGCAAAGACAAACAACTTAATTAGTGGCAGCACAGCTTTAATAAGTTCAGCTCAAAATAGTTAGAAAAAGCGGGTGAGAAACATTACATTGCCAGCACTGTAATTATGTCTGGGCTAGATTTGGATTTCACATTTAAATGATAGGGCACAATGGTTGTGGCTGAGGTTTACTATGTTGTTGGTATTCTCCTGGATGTGGTGTCAACAAGCCAATGAGTGATGCAACTGTTTATATTATAATAATGTGATGGTAATGAGTTTTAAATAATATGGCATCTTTACTGAGCATGTGTACACACAGACAACCCTTATGTGTTAGTCACACAAGCAACGATTTGCATTTAAATCGTAAAACTGTGGGACTCAGAAGATGTGTGCACCCGCACCTGTGTGTGTGTGCACTTGTGTATTACAGACTGTGTGTGTGCTTTTGTGTATGTGTTCATGCTCCGACAGTTAGGAGCAAAGAGAGAAAAGCACTATGCTTCCTGTACACTCCCAGCTTTTTTATCTGTCTCAAAATCGACTACAAAGGAGAGCAAACACAGAGATGATTGAATAAAAACACTTGTGCACCCTTACACACCTGCACACGCATGCAAATATATACTCCGTCTGCTGGGGTTTCCAGATTTATTCAGAGCAGGATAAGCAGAGTTGCAGCAGCAGTCTTCAAATCTACCGTGCGCTGGAAATATATTAACCATTTTGTCACCATTTCACTGTCCCTACATGGAAAAGTGTAGCCTCAGATTAACCCAGGGAAGATTTGCATTGCATCTTTCATTCAATTTGCGCTCACAGGCTGCTGGTAATTAGTGTCTAATCAGTAAGGTAGTGGCTAATTACGCAATCAAGGACTGAGGCTGCCTTCTAACATACAGTTCACTGTGGTGTATTTGTCTAAAAACACTAAACTTGGAAGAGAAATTAAAAGGAGCTGTGTTAAGATACAAATTAATATTCCAAAACATTTACAAGATCACAGTTCAGCTGCACATGAGAAAGGAATATTTGGACTTTTACTATTCATAAAATTATTGTGAAATTAATGCAATAGGAGCCAAACCATAAACATCTCAAATTTTCAAACTGTGAGGCACAGATACTACTTGACAACATGGTCAGCAGTTCTAGGCAACAGTAGTGGCTGTCACACAGCTCATGGAGGCTCAATTAAGGGGTACTTTAAAACCCTTAGCGTAATATAAAACACTCCTTCAGTCACGGCTCAGACCAATCTGAACACACAGACATGATACACTTATATTTAGATGCTCTTTATAACCCAGAACTTGCCAAAAGATCAACACATTTTAAAATTTCTTCTTCAGTTCCAGTAATCCAGTGATGGTCGTCTGCACATACACTGCAAATAGGAACAACTAAAAAAGAGTTCAGCATATTTTTTATGGTGCCAAAATGTAAACAAATGTGCCTTATGAAAAGAAGTGAAAAGTTTGTCTGATGCAGGGGCCCGAATTGGCAGATTTTGAAAACCTGTAATCGAAGATAATGAAATGCACTGGCATAATAATTCACAAAAAAAAGAAGATATTTGTAAGTCAAATTCACATTAATGTAAATCCACAGGCTTTCATATGCTTGGAAAGTAATGTGGCACCATTAAGTTTAATGAAAAAACCTGCTGAGCCAGCAGCCTGTCGCAGCGATTAGTGTGTTGGTTTGGATTCCAGCGCGAGTCAGGTCACTTGCGGCAGCAGGGTTAGTGGTTATCGCAGAGTATGCAGCTTGGTTAGCCTGCAGGGTAAAAGGAACTTGGATACTTCCAAATGTGTGTGTGAGTGTGTGCGTACTGTATGGTACGGTGGGTATTACTGAGGCCATGGCCAAGACAGGATAGAGACCCGGAGCCAAAGACAAGAGACCGGTAGAGCAACTCAGATGAGACTGAGCAGCCATCTGTCCCTCAGAGCTTTGCAGCGTGGAATACTGGATACCCACCCACCCACACAAATGCACACAAACCCTACACACACACACATTATACACAATCCCCCAATGCATTTAGCTGATGGAGACAATACATTTGTGGAATAGCATGCTGTAAGCATCTCGCTTCAACACTTCCTGAATCTCCAGAATTGGTCGCTGCGCTGGATCTCTGAACACGAAACATCCCTCAGAAACCATGAATGAATGAAAGAATGAATGGATACATTTGACAGTGTAAAATCAATGTCCCTATTTTGTTTGAATGATAAGAGCTTTTGGAAGTCTACTAGCACAGTAAAGCATCTGTTTTGTTGATGCAGTACAGCCATTTTCATCTGCACCAAAAAAAAAGATTGTTGGGGGATGGGTAGAGGACACAAGCTTGAGGTCCTAAGCTCCTGATGGTTCAAAGAAAAGACACAATGAACAATGTTAAATGACCTGACAGACACAAATATGATTTTTTGAAATTCCTTTTCACTTCCCTGTGTCTCACAACTAAGAAGTGCTTTTGTTAATGGATGAGATGACTGATGTTAGAGCAAGTGTGAGGACTGCCTCCACACAGTGTTAACAACACATTCTGTTCATCTGAACAAAAATGCCTACAGGGTCTGTAGCAGACACACCAACTGAAAATCAACCCATAACTGTTGCAGTAGCATAGATGCATAGACGTAACAACATTCATGGGCTGATATTGTTAGAGGGCCTCCAACTCAACACTTGCCATAAAGAATCATACAAAAATATCAAATGTCTAGCCTTACGAGGGTGTGCATGTTTTCATTTGCGTGAAGGCATACATGATTATGTGGAAATGTGTCAGTGCGTGTGTGAGTGTCTACAGACGTTCACATTTCCTAAATTAAAAATAAATCCATATGTGGATAAGATCACAACATGTAAAGGGTATTCTGCAACAAAAAAGCTGTCAATTCATTGATTAATCAGTGTAAAGAATGTCCAGAGAGGGAAAAGAGTTCAGTGATATAAACCAGAGAAACGCATTTTATTTGTGTCAATCAACTAAATGATTAAGGGATTAATTGATACTTTTTGTACTACACACATACACACCCAGAATCATACATACATGCTGTATATAGATCTATATGTGTACAGTGCAGCACACAGAAAATGATCACAAACACACACACACACACACAAACACAAAAGAAAGAAAACAAATCTGTGCTATAAACAAACACCAGATGCCTTCCATTCTCAGAATACAGCCAAGTGCAAAGAGAGCCCTGCAGAATGCTAAAGCATACACTGGCAGACCAGACAGAAAAGACATGATCGTTCACATATAGACATTTATATGAAAACCTTCATTTATACAAGAGCCACTTTGTACTGTGCTGGTTTCTGGGCACAAGATATTTCCTTCTTTGTCAGATATGTTCCAAAGGTTGCCATGATACAAAGGTATTTGTGCTATGAATAGTACAACAAAGATATGAAAAAAGAGACATAAACAATGTGTGTATTGTGTAAGGCCGAGGAGAACAACTGACCACTTGATTGCACAGCACACCAAACACAGGGACATTGCATAAAGGTCAGGAATACAAGGATTGGCTACTCAAAGCTATTGGGTATTAAGCAGGACTTTATTTCTTGCTCTTTACAATATGGACTATTTCTGAAGAGTGTACTAGAATCAAACTAGAATCTGAAACAAAACTGCTACAATTACCATAAAATATATTAGTCAAGTACCAAAGAAAGTCAAGAAATTGATGCAATTTAACTGTCCCTGTCTAAATTTTCCACTGTAACCTTTAAGCAAAGCTGAAGCGTTTTGTCGTTACTGCGTGTAACCTTTTCATCTCGCCTACAGCACTGTTCATCTTCTTTATGGTAGCCAGTTCTGCTATTATGGATTACTGTTAGATCACTGACTGCCATCTCTCTCACTCCCTCTCACACTCCCTCTCTTTGTCCCTTTGCTTCTCTCTCCATCCCCCTTTCTTCTCTCTCCATCTCGTTATCTTTCTCTCCCTGTACTGCAGTGTAGGCAGAGACTTGTCTCCTCTAATTACACTGAAAATGATGTGATCATTCACCACAGAGGATCTCTGATGACATGTGACAAAACAAAAAGAAAAGTTTCTCAGGTAGGAATCACACAAGGTCTATTGGGTGCGAGGTCAAGTTAAGGTTTGTGGAACTACAGTACGAGCGTACAGTGTGTTTTCAACCATTTTCAAAATACAAGACCAACTATTAAACCAAGTATTATTTTTCTCATTCCATAGTTTGTGTCAGAGATGTGTGAAATGAATGCTTATGCTAACAGATGTTTATTGTTCTTACTTGGTGTTTAGGTTGGAACGTGCCTCTCTGGACAGTTGGTATGTATGTAGAAGCATCGCTGTGGCTTTCAGCATAAATCCACAGAGAAGTTTAAGTGTATCTTTGCAGAAGCATAATTCCAGTCTTAGCCTGGTCAAATCAGGGTCATTGCAGTTGTTTGTGCCCACATGATCTACAGTATGTTAGTTTACTCTGCCAGAGAACTAAAATGATTGCAGAACTGTTTTCTGATTTTGGAGATGTATCTTGGAGGTGAACTTTTTGATTGGAAAAATCCACTCAAAAGACTTTCATATTGAGAAAAAAAAAAGAAAAGAAAAGAAAATCTGAGTTAATATCTTGTGACATTTGGGACAAATACTACAACAAAGTGCTGTCATATGCCTCATACATCATAAACACAACAGCATGCTGTTGCATCAAAACACCAAACCACAGATAAACTCAGTGTATACCATTCCATCTGCAATGCCTACACCCCACCACACACACCTCCATCCCCTCCACCATTACCACCCCAGAGGACCCCCCATTTACTGTTGCCTTCCCAACCTTTATTTCCTAATCAAACGTGTCTCTCGATACAGACATATTCTCTCGGGCTCAGAGCATATGTTTGTGTGTGCACATGTGACGGTGTTCACAGAACTGCAGCCGCAGCGCATCAAGAGCACATGTAGGCACCTTAGTATCCACCCCCCATGGCTGACGACTCCTGTGCTTATTGGGGCTTTGTTGCCGTGGCAGCGTCTCATTATGTAAATGATGTGTCCCTGATGAGAAGGAGGCAGGCGCAGCCATGATGTTCACTGCTCCAGACTGTGTAAAATTGGCTTCAGGGACCAGTGAAGGATCGTTGCTATATTTAGCAGTCATCTTAACAATGTCTTTCTTTCCCATTCTTTCTCACATCCTCGAAACAGAAGGCCCACTCACAGTTAACACTTGCTTCGTTATTTTTGCACAGTGAGTACTAAAATATTACTGAAATCAACACACGTGCATATAAAGGCACACACTCCCATTTAATTCCATTTTTTAGAAGTTCACATTTACTACTTCAGGGTTTCATAAACAGTCATTTGAGTGACTGTGCACCATTTTATCTGAATTTCTTTTATCTTCTTTTCCCTGATGAATATTTCGCTTCGACTCTACCATTCCATCCTCTTGTCTTTATCAATGCTGAATGAATGAGCTTTCTCTGAGGAACAGTACTAATGGCTTTCTGCTATATATCATCTTTCATATTTCAGCTCAAGGAAGCCAATACTAAGTGCCTTGGTCATTCCATACATTAAGCGTAGCCTAAAGACGCAAATCTATAGAGGACATAAGATTTTAAATGAGGTGCACTTATTTCTTTTGACCCCTTCTCATCTATCTATCTGACATTCATAATAGTCTTTCAGCTGTCTCTAAAGATGTCAGTGATTATGTTCATTTTCATCAGTGTGGACCCGTCCTACCCTTCAGTCAAGACACCTGGAAGCTTGAACAAAAACAACTTCCTGCATCCTCAACCTTCACTCTAGAGACTGTGTCCATATCTGCACTGAACCGAAACAGCTATTTTGAGTGAGTGACCCAGAGATCAATATGGTCAATGGTATTAACCTCCAGAGCGTACACAGCTTACTGAAGATAGGGGGCTCTGTCAAGACCTTAATTAATGAGCAATGACTGAAATTACTTACTCTTGTTCAGGCTTCCAACTCCTGTTTTATAGAAACTACATAATCTTGTCCACCCGACTCACCAGCTGGTTACATAGCAACACTCAATCTTATCTCCTATACAAATGATTTTATATGCAACTATTTGGCATTAGCAACAACATTTTGGGGAAAACTTAATGTCACTGCAAAATGTGTGCTGCACATATTTTGCAGTTGGGTATTCCTGTAAGTTTTGCATGTTGCAACTAAGATATAGTGCAACTTTAGTAAAAATTGGAAAAAGAGTGTGGTCCATTTAGGAAAACCTATACACATCACACTACTCCATACATTTACACTGAAGCACTTGAACACTGATAGCACTTTAATTTAATACACACATTCTGGCCAACATTTCCTTTACCACGAAACCAAAATAGTCGGATATGAATGGAATGAATGAATAAAAAAATTCAACAATTGCCCTAATGCGGGTGTCCAGGTATGCTGTGCTATTCCAAATACTGTATGTCTGATAACTGAAGAGCTCAGCTTTAGGAAAATATAGCTTCCATCACAGCTTTCATCCATTTTCCCATAGTTAATATTTTGTCCTGTGTCCCATTGTTGGTTTGTGTAATATTCACTGAGACAGGATTTGGACAGCTTATCTTTTTATCTGCAACACAAACAAAATATTCAAATGCAGTTTTTAGCCAGCAGCAGCACTTTAGAGACACGGTGCGCCAAGCACAGATGTTAAAATAAATCCAAAACAACTATGTTTAAACTTGAGCCTGCTCTGCTCACTCCTCACTGTCAGCGTGGACATCATTAGCTGAAACTACTGGCTGCTATTTTGTTTGTGATGCCAAACACTTCGTTCGCAGTTTCCAGGATTTTTTAAGAAAAGTTGGGCGTTTTTTGACATTTTCGTTACCCTGAGCACCATAGGTTACAACAAACAATTACCAGCCTCTTACGAAATACCTTTATTTAATCTACCAGTCCATCAGGTCAGCTCAAGACTTCTGTTCTGCTTTCCACACTGATGCTTCTTCTCATAGGCAGTGAGACCTGCTGAGGTGGAACACTGATGCAAGCTGATGTGAGGCCCAGTTTGTAACTTGCTTGTGAAATGAGCTGCAGGATTGGGGAAGAGCAAGAAGCGGGTAATCCTGTTAACTATTCTCTGCATGTGTGCAGAGGCGATGGTGGTTTGCCGCTCTGATGTCTTTTTGGTGAATCATTGCTACAGAGACTACAGCCGTGCTCAACGTTAAGAAACTGCCAATCACTAATCTGCATTCTGCTCGAACCAGAAGCAATCATTTGCCCTTACCACCAGCACTACAGAGGCCTGCTGGCCAGTTAGACGCTGTCTCCCAGGCCTCCTGCTCTGTTCCAGCCTGTAACTCCTGTTTATTACAACTGGTCCAGCCTTATCGCCTCCCTTTCTTACCCTCTCCTTAATCCCCTTTATAATTTTCACCAACTTTAATTAGTTCATGTCCAGAGCAACTATTAATCCTGAGCCTGGTTTAAAATACAGAATCCATCAGGCCATAAAACCTTTCTACACTACATGATTTTGAGACCTTGACTTTTGCTCCAAAGTATTTCACCAGTGACGCTCAGTCCAGAAAACGCCCCTCTCTTCAATCTTTAACTCACAATATTTCTCTGGTTTTCTACTGCTTCAGGCTGGTGGCAACGTATCACATGGCTTCTACAGTGACCTTGGCGTGCTGTAATTGCTTCTGTGACCCCTTTGTGCCCTCAAACCCTCCATTAGGTCTCTATAGTATTTGCACCAGAGCTGCATGAAAAACTTAAGTTAGGGTTTCACTTTTTGCAATAGATTTGAACAACTTCCAACAGTGCAACAAGCCATGCCTTTACGAAAATACCCATTTGTGTTTTAGTTTTTTCAGACCTTCAGGGGTGCTTTATTGTGTTCAGAAACAAACGATGAAGACATCTATGGTATTAAGCTCCTGTAGAAGAGCATGTGATACATGCTGTTCACATTCTGATAGTGAACTCAGGGTGGTGTGAAGGCCTACAGACAAATGAGTCAGTGCTGCAAACGTGATCAGTTGAACAGATGAGCTCTTTCCTTCATCTGTAACGTGCTTACAGCATTTGATCTACCACAAGCCCATTAGCACTCAGAGTTAGATTGTCACACGCCTGGAAAAGGTATTATACATATGGGGATAAATTCATTCTGTTTGCCATTTGTCATCTCCTCTATACAAGGAATGTAAAAAAAAAAAAAAAAAAAAAAAAAAAGATACTACACAATGTCAGCAGTGGAAAGGAGAGCAGATAAAGAAACACTTAAGGACCATTTTCTACTGATGTCATCTTTCCAATTTAGCAGATAATAAACCATTTAAAAACTGTCTTGTCCTCTGCTTCCTCGTTCCTGCACCACATGAGGACTGCCAACCTCAACTCTGCTTCCAATTATTATAATTTATAGGGTTAGTATGTCCCATATAACTGACGTCAATGTAAAGCCTAATGTGACATAGTTTTGAATATGCAGTGAAAAAGTCACTCCACTCTGTGGTGGGACATTGTGTATTGTTCAGGGCAGTTTGACAGACACACATAGCCACAATTATGGGGGATTATCTTTAGATGGGATTAATTTCCGTAGCTGGGAGTGCATTTCTGAAAGTAAAATTGCAGTAATCCAAAATCCACAGGTAGTAGATAATCCCGTACCTATTTGTCAGAGTTCTAATCTGCGCCGAAATACACAGAATGCAGGCATAGACATTAGATTATTATCATGAGCAATGTTCAGCATGAGTGGGCCACAGATAAATCTGAAGATTATTTTATTACTTTTAATTGCAAAACACAATACTAGATGTAATATAGATGTAATATTACTTGTCCCACACAACAACTGTGTCACTAATACATACTCGAAAACAGATTTTTTTAAATTGATTTGTGAGATTACACTGGCTGCTGTGTTTGTGTATCCTAATGTGTGTGAAACAGCAGTCAGATTCAGCAGACGGCCAGATGTTTTAACATTCATGGCCATTTTGTTAACAAGGATTAAAACCCTTCTGTCCCTCCGAGTGACAGTATTTAGAGAGCAAGCCAAATGACATGACCAAATTAATGTCTGCCATGAGGTGTGTTACTACATCAAGCAGAGAGGAAAAAAGAGAAGAATAGCAAACCAGTAACACCAGTGACGTGTTTTCATTGCTTCCGTGGCCTGGCAAATTACAACCAGGGGCAGCCATGTTCCACTGAGAGCACAGCTCATGAAGCCATTCACCTCAGAAGATATGCAGCTCTCTGGATTACCAGCAGCAAGCTGACTAATGCATCAGAACAGTCAGGTATTTAGAGATTTTAGGGGCAGAACACTTCTGGCAGTAATGACGTAAGAGCGTGACCGGCGTGATCTATTTCGGAGTCGAGAAAAATTAAGAGGATGATAAAAATGGATTATGCCAGGACATGTTGGCAAATAAATATAACCACTAATCAATCAACTAACCACTTCAAACCTTGGCACAACAGAGTGGTTGGCATACTTGAGAGAACGCAACTTTCTTCTCAAAGAAACAAATCGTACAAAAGCCAGTGTACAAGTCACAGGGCACCGCGTGTCATTCAGAAACCTAAGCTGACAGAGGAGTTGAAGAGAAGGGCTCTCAACATTCCCAAACAGCGATCAGTGTGCAAGTCAGCGATGGAGAGTGGCAGATCTCTGATGCGAGGCGAACCAGTTTCCTCCAGGCAGTGTGGCCGGATCTGCGTCAGTATCAGGAAAGCAACTGACAGGGAACAACTCCACCATCCTGACACCACAAATACTTCCAGAAGAACATGTCCTCACAAACCCCTGTGTTTTTACAGTTTGACTTTTTGAGTTTTTGTTGTGTTGAATATATTGTTTTTATGTATTCAATACTGAGTTAAGTCTACGGTTAAAGGAAAAGAGAACATACCACATTTAAATACTTTTTTACATTGGGAAATCAAGTCATACTGTGTTGTCTTTACGCCAAGTGAGAGTCTAAAATGTTCACTGTTTGGATTATACAATCACTAAGAAGTATATAAATGAAAAAAATGAACTGAATATAAGTAATAGTATAGAGAAAAAAATAATAATTTTAAGCTGACCCTGTCAAATAGCAGAAAATCCTTTGAGCCAGCCGGGTTCAAGATTTATTTTCCCAGCATTTTCCAAACGTTGGGATTAGAATTTGAGGACCCCTGCATGAAAATCTCCTGCATTACTAGTTGAGCTCACACACCAATGTGACTGCACAAGAAACTGGTGTGTATTGCTGTAACCTGTCAACGTGTGGGATGCATACATTGACTGCTGGTCACAGCTACAAGCAGACACTAAGTAACTTTTACTCTGCAAACACGTTTAATGTATTTTCAATATTATTATATATTATTCTTTTCTAATTGGTAACCTCACTTCTACAGTACTTAACTTAATTCTAGTAAAGTACAAGTACTCTGATGGCACATATATTGACAACATATGAGATTATCCTATAACAATTAAACAATCCTCTCTCAAACACATTCAAAAGGGCTTCTCTGAGATCCAACCATTAGATCGAAAACACTTTAACAACACTATAGACAGCGTGTGGTCTCTGATTAGAGCAGGTGTCAGTGTTGTGGAGGACAGAGCTGCCTGCATTGTGATTAATGAAGCAGCTCCGAACTCATCTCTGGGCATCTATTGATTCAGTTCTGTGGCTGGCCTCTGCTGAATTAATCTGCCTGCAAATATGCAAGACTTATGCCTTCTGCTCCGCTCGGACCTGCAATTGGAAGCAGACATGAATCCACTGGCTGACACTCACACCCGAGAGGGAGGTCTATCAATGAAATGTGAGGAGAGTGACAGAAGTCCAGTCAAAGATCTTTTGCTTAAGAGATACATACAGGAAAGTGATCATAAAACATGTGAGCCTTCTTAAACTGAAAATGTAAAACTATTAGTATTAGAGTGTATTAATGTCATGACACCAGATAAAGTGGAAATATGTGCGTAATTCATGCATAATGCATCACCACAGGACTGCTAAACAGGAGTTCATCTGAGTTTACAGGGTCTGGAAAGTTTTAAAGCTGAGAGAGTATGTACGTCACACTTCACAAGGACAGGGGGAAACTAACACAACGTGATTCACTCGTGTTGATATTGGAGCTGTGTTATACACCACCTCCTTTTACCCCACAGTGTCTCACTCTCTGTGTCTATGTATACTTTCTGTTTTCACATGTACTGCTACCGAATGGACTGTGGCCTTTCTGACTTAAACACAGAGGTGAGAACAGATTACTGGCACTCATCAAGCAAAAGAAAATACCCTGAAGTGACCAGAGGGCGAGTTTGTACTGAGGTGCACAGTTCCTAGTATGATTACTACTGGGACTGCCATAGAGAAAATATATTAATTCAATATCATTTTATTTAGAGTGAAGTAACTCCTGAGACTTTTCTTTCTATCTACCCAATTTCTGTTCTTTTTGTCTCTATAAACTCTTGTGGAGTTTCTAAACCTGTTGTTTATTTTCCAAGATATGCTGTAGTTATGGATTATGTTGATCAGAGATCAACTTTAGTTGAGTGTACACGTTCAAAGAACTTCATGAGGTTTTCGAACTGAAAGTCTATTTAACAAGCAGACACAAAACAAATATAATTATGATTGCATTACATTTATATGTAATTTTAGCAGTGTGGTAGATTAGTAGAGACAGTTGAAACACTTTGGATTGCATACTCTAAAGTGATGCGATTAAATGAGAGGAAATGGGGGTATCACTTCTGTGGGCCAACAGCTTGCAGAAAAAAAGCTGTGGAGATGGCAGGTGCTTCCGGCTTTAATGGACTGTTTCTCTGAAACTTGCCAACGTTGGCAGTGTCGGAACTGATTTTCCCCGTGCAATTCACTGCTCTTGTGCCAGTCAACTCTATGATGGAGGGCAGCTGGCAGCAAGTGACCCTCTCAAGTGATGCAGATAGTGAACTGCAGTTTTGTTTTTTTTGTTTTTTGTTGTTTTTTCTCTTCCACTCTCTTAAAATTGGAAGGCAGTCGGGTCACAGCAGCTTTTGGCTTTCGGCTGTGCATCTATAAAACTAGACCACGCTTTGCTGAGCATTCTTGGTGAAGGTGAAGATGTTTTCATCTCATCTGAGAGTTTTTGAGATGGTACTGCTCTCGGGCTTAAATGAGTCAGTCATTCACACATGCCATTGATTTCCAACGGGAGATGAGAGGTTGAGTTGCTGCGGAGGTTAATCTTGAAATCAATTCTTCTGAGCATATTTTGCTCACTATTGTCAGCACATGTGCGGCTATCTGTCCTGTAACTGCTCTTTTCCTTAAGGTTTATAGGTTAGTTTTATTACATATATTTGTCAGTACAGTAGCTTCTGATGTAAATAATAGAATACTCTTGTCACACTAGTTCATTATACATTAATAACTGGTCTGTAAGCTGCTTGTAATTCTGGAGGATAATAACCTGGCCTATAAATGAAATAAACTAAACAAACAACTAACAAAATGTGTCTGCACACATGCTGTCTTTAGTGCATGTCTCTACAGTGCCATCATTACTATATGTATCGCTTATAGTAACATCAGCAGGGCACGTCATCACTTGCAGCTGCAGCTGCTGCCAAAATAAGCCAATTAGGTTTATTGATTTGTTGTGAGCACCTTAAACAGAGCTGGGCAACAAGGAGACCCAAATGAATTGCTATAGCCTACTGTAAATAAACCTTTAAGACTGCAATGGGCAAACTGCCATGATGTAAAAGCAGGTTATTATATTACACTCAGGAAAACCGTGTTTATTCATGGACCATAAAAATATCTTTAAGCAATATAAAGCCAGTATCCCAATAAAGCCTAAAAAGACAACGCACCATGCAATAAACATCTGTAAACAGATTTAATGATGCAATAAAATTGCGTCATTATTAACCACCATGATTTATTTATCATTATTTGTAATTGTTTGATGGATTAAAAAAAAAACACGAGCACAAAGACAAAGGTGCAGTAATGTGTGTGCCGGTGCGTAAAGTGTCGTGCACATCCCCGGTGCAGATGGAGCGGTTACAATGATTAGTCCCGCCAGGTTTCTCTGGCAACCCCGTCTCCGCTCTCTCTGTGTCCATGGCAATAGATAGGCAGTTTACTTCCTTTATGTTGAGAGCTAAATGGTGGGGTTTTCACGCCATAGGTCATAAGCTCGTGACCGAAAAGGCTCCGCGCGTCATGGTTGTACAGATGTGATGAGAATGTGCGAATCAGAGTGCGAATAAGGTGCGAGCGAGAAACACAAAGGGACATTTCAACAGGATGCCAGTGACACAATAGATCATCACTGTCATCATTTTCACGTTATAATGTATAAAATCATTTTATTTTACGATCTACAGCACTATACTGACCTGCAACCTTTTGATTTTTCGCTTTTGTCTAAATTTTTCTCTGTTTTTGTTGGGTTTTTTTGACGATCACCAAGTCAATGCAACTAAAGCATGTGATCTGAAACCACGTCGTGCAGCATATAGGCCTATAGCAGCAATCTTAGATCTCAAAACAGCAATATCCACATGCACCATGCTGTGAATGGCTCACCAATCCAGTGGCTGCTATTGTTTTCAGTCTAACCTCAAAGGGTGATTTGAGCACCATGTAGGGAATGAATGGGCGCATGGTTCGCTTAAAAAGAAAAACCCTGTGCTTTAGGGTTAAAGCGGTCTATGCAAGGCAATGCTCGCTTCTTACCCTTGGAAGCATCCTTGTCTTCTTTAGGCTTCGCCACTTTTCCGCTCATAGATCCCAGTTTGGATGTGTAATTCCCGATTTAGACAAGAATGGAAATCCTTTTAATTGCTGACTGTCCTCAATGAAATCGTTCCCAATGGTTTCAGGTGCTGAGATAAGGATTCTGTGTGGAGAGAAAGAGAGAAATGTTCAACAAAAACCTCCCTTTTTTATAAGACAAACAGCAGCAGTGCCATGTAAGGAGACAATGGGGTCGTGGGAGCTACTCGGGAAGGTGTTTATCATCAATGAAAAACATCCAACTATTGGTGATCTCTGGACACACTCGCACGCCACACGACAAAGAGCCCATAAGGTTCCAGTAAACACCAAGAATCAGCCATCTCTGCAAGCTTGAACCCACCTTATCTCCTCCACGCTTTCTGCTACATCAATGCACATTGATGAAAGGAAATGCTCCCACCATGAATCCCGTTATATTGCATACAAAAAAAATCTTCTGTGACAAAAGGAGAGGAGTAAAAAAAATAAATAAATAAATAAATAAAAAGCTGCGAAATGTAGAGCAGGGTTTTTTTTTCTTCTCTCCTCTCCCAGAGGTTTTCAATCAGCGCTGGAAAAGAAGGTCAACACACTGAACCGTCCTGTGTACACACACACCCCGAGAGAAATGCCATTCAGTGGATCTGGTGCGTCTAAGGTTTTCTTGTCTGAGGCTTCTTTTTTTTTTTTTCTCCTCTGAACGCTCGACAGGCAGAATCAACAGGATCCACAGAGAGAGAGGAGCGCTCCCCCCGTCACAGCGCAGATTCACACCGTGGACATTTGTTGTCGTCGTCGTCGTTGTTGTTGTTGTTGTTGCTCTTGTTCTTGTTTCACTTCAGTATCTGCTGCCACGATGAAAACGAGCTCCATCCGTAAATGCAGACAGTGTGTGTGTGTGTGTGTGTGTGTGTGTGAGCCGTGTTCTCGACGCGGGGGAGCTTTAAATCAGGAGCTGGAGCTGCATGGTGCACACCATCTTTGCTGTTGCTCTCATTCAGTTGCCTTTGCAGAGCTATGCGTCACCTCATTCACACACAGCCTGCGCATTTTCTGCTTATATGATCCGAGCTGTCTGTTTTTTTGACTTTTGTCAAAATGCAACAACTGGAGGACAGAAAGTGTGTGGTAACACTTTATTCGGATTGTCCGCCTACAGGTAGTTCGTGGAGTATTTTTTTTAAAACACTTCAGCAGCTTATTAGTTGAGATTCAACCACTGTGGACGAGGTCTGGTTAGGTTTATGCACAAAAAGTCATCTTGGTTAGAGAACTGTCTTATGTAGATATCTAAACAGCAAATTCAAATACTCTAAACTATTTGTAGACTCACCATAACCATAACCATAAAGTGTTGCCAAATCTAAAACATAAATCAGACTAAATATAGATTTATTAGATGGTTTAACAGGAAACAAAAGTAAATTAGGCTCCAGCCTGTAGCAATCATGTGCTACCCTGTTTATAGTTTATAAAGTTTATAAAGTATCTGCTGATATACACCAATATTATGTAAAACTAGACCACTGCAGCAAGAGAAAAACTCATCTTTATGAATATTACAACTTTGTTCAGTTTAAGTATTAAAATGCATCAGGTCTAACATTTCCCCAAAGTTCTCTCATTGTACACTTAACTGGTGAAGTCAAAAGTGGGGCAGCAGACGGGATTGAGACTGCAGTATCCACCTTAATAAAGCCTCTTTGTCATATACATGTACATTATAAATAAATATATTATTGAACCCCTTTTCCCTAAAAAAAATGTAGGTTTTCCCATCATTGTTCTCAGTTTGTGTAGGTCAGAAGTTCAGAAATGTTCAGGTGCATCAATGGAAATCATCAGTGGAAAGCAGCACATCAGACCCTCCTGCAACTATCAATTGTTTTGTTCTGTTATCAGATCTCTCTTTAGGCAGTAGCTTCACACAACTTCATTCATCCTTTGTGGCGTCTAGCTGTGCAAAAAGTTTTGGTTTTATTTGCTTAGATTTTGCCGTTTCTGTTCTCAAGATTAGTGTTGTCACTCCAGCACTGAGAAGGTGAATTGAATTTCATTTGTGAACTTTACAAAGATACATTTCCAGAAATAGTCTTTTCTTTTGAAATCTTTTGACAGCACTTTCTGCAGAGTATCAAGAGAAACTTTTCTCTCAAGCTTTACTCTCAAGAAAAGTTTTGCAATAACAAAACAAACAGGATCTGTGTCGACGTGATGCCTCAGCAGCTCACACTGACATCTTTATTGGCTGATAAATGAAAGCTATTCTGCACAGCATGTTGGTGTTCAGGTTTGATATTACAGCTTAAAGTAGTGGGGTGCTTACCTGTAAAGATGAAGCCTAAAAGTCAAACTTCATCCTTCACTTGGAATCGCATTAAACCATCCAGTTCCAGAGTGCTGAGTGAGCAACACTTACAGCCACAAATCCAAATTGTTGTCACTATAATAATTATAATTCTGAGTAAGTAGTCTTGAGTATTAACTTTATCAGCCGTCATTCAGAAGTCCCAGTCCAGTCCCAGTCTGATTTGCACAGGCTTTATGTCACATCTCTTAGCCCTGCAGGTCTGTTAGCACTCAGTGGCAGCAGAAGAAAAAGACCTGCGGGTTCAGGGTTACAAGATCTATATGGTTGCTATTTTTAGAAGAAACAGGACTCCTTTCAAACTTTCTTCACATGCTCAAATCTTCCTGAGACGTTGAAGGCACACTGTGGCCTGTTTGGCCTGATTCACAATGTGGCTCTGCCTCAAATATTCAAATCAGTAGAGTTTTAGAAACAATTTACTGTGTTCAGTTCTAGTATCTATTTCTCTGTTGTCACTGAAATGCAGTTGTAATCTACATTAAGTTTCATATTTTTGTACTGTTTCATGGTGAATGTTTCTGTCATGAGCCATATTGTAAACAGTAGACTACATTGTTAATGTTGTTGACTGAATGCAGGACACTGTTTATTTAGATCTTTACTATGTTTCTGGAATTTATTTAAATAAACTTCAAAGACTGGATTAATATCCGTTACCATCGTCAGTTTCCTGATTCCATTTATGTCTCTTAAAGTCTCTTACAGGACTAGCTTCAAATGTGGAGGTACTGCACAATGTCTTTTTCCAGTATAACCAAGACTGTTTGAAAATTAAGATTTATTTGAAGTGAATAGTTGCAGTCAAGATTTCTGATTTAATTATAGATGTACAATTTTATCTGTCTATTATTTTACATTTTATCACGCAAACCATTTTACTATAATTCTGCTAGGAGAATGAGATGCAACCGTACTTTGATGCTCACATGTTTCTTTGATCACCATAAAAAGACTGACACACAAACGACATTTTGCTTATAAGGACTGGGACTACATTGATATGCTGATTGACAGTGAGATAGACCATTCATTTTATGCAGAAGCCTCTAAGTCTGTGCATATATTTTTTATTATATGTCTGTTGCTGAGTATTGTTATTCTACGTTTGTTTCTATATATAGTTAACAGATGATAGTCTTCAATCTTTGGCTTTTCTACTAGTCCTAGTGTTTTCTTGTATTTCTTTTTTTCATAATTCCAGTTTGGAGATACCTAAGTCCTTCTTCATGTGCCTTTTTATTGTTATTTAATTAGAATTTAGCATTTACCTCTAGTTCCCTCTGTTCAGACTCATGTTTTGGTGGAAATTTATTGATTTATTCTCTTTTCCCTGACTATTCATTTGCATTTACTGACAGTGAGAGTGTGCATGGTTATTATTTATGATAGCGGATATCTTAGCACAAGACCAGAATCGAGAAGACTGTGAATCGATAGGAGCTGACCACTCAGTTGAGAGGTCAAGGAGGTTACACGTGGGGGGAAGAAGGAGGGGGACAATGACAAGATGTCTACTGTGAATACATAACATGAATATATTTATTCAAATATGTATCGCAGCTATTGTTGGTTGGTTTCAGCCAGGAGATATTTTATAAAGAGCACATACATTCTTGTGTGGAAATGAGGTACATCTCTGATTTAGATGTGCATGTATGTTGGGAATGAGGTATAAAGAGCAATGGTTAAAGTGAGTGGAAATGTCAGTGGCTTGTGTTCCCACTGTGTCCGTGGCCTGTGGGCCCCTTTGACCTTTCCAGCAGGGCATCGCTGTGCAGTGTTAGACATATTCACCCCAAGCTTGTTTAAAGCAAAGCCCTGCAGCCCGGTTTTTACAGCACAAACAAAATTCTGACTCAGTCTGTTGCCTCTGATGCTACATCACAGGCTGCATCACTTGTTTGTCTGCTGATTGTAGGACTTTTGCTAGAAAAATGCATCATCACCATAAGCTCATGCTGCCCCACATACATACACACATCACTCATCAAACTGATCTGTTAACCATTTACTGTAACATACCAAGCTCAGCAGCTAGCTCCAAGATTTATAAACCATGAACTGAGAAGAACCTCTTGATCAGAACTGATTATCGTACTGTTATTTATCAATATTCAGTGCTACACCAGGTAGCTTAGTGTTATATTGCTAATTAATTAATGTTTTATAAAAGATGAATGTTCTTATGAGAGGCATGTTACAATAAATGTGGTATGGTGTCTACTCTGGGTTACATATTAATGTAAATTCCACAAAGTGTATACTATTTTTACTGCACAACTCTTTCTAAACTTAAAGATTTATACTGATTTACATGGAAATGTTAGTCTTTGTTTCTCTTTAGTTATTATTGTAGCATGCATGTGCACACAGCTCTTTTTTAAATAAATAAGCAAATTTAACAAAAATTCAGGACATGTTGATCTTTTGACAACATGGTGCCTGTGTTCCAAATCAAATTATGCACTAAAGCTATTGTGGTCAAAGAGAATGAAGTGAATAATGGTAACATATTTGAATTAATGAATAAACAAAATATTAATCACAAACTGAATCAATGTCTCTCTGATCCATGCATAGATATAATATTTTAAGCCTTTAAGCTTTTGATTGAGAAAAGTTCTTATTTTACTGATGTTCATTTTTTCCACCCCCTGATTGCACGATTGCACGGCCTCGTCGCAGTTCAATTATTTCATTGTATCATTATTTCTTTAAAGAGATATTGTCTTTTAAAACTAAATTATGTACAAGGAACTCTAATTTATAAGTAATAATACGCTTTTGGGAGCTACAGCCCAATTATTTAGTTATTCTTTAGTTTTAAATATTTATCATGGCAGTCCATTCAAAATCAATTTCCAATCACATGGATAACAACCACACACCCTAACTGAGCTGAATAAATCAGTTGTACAGGATGACAGACTAACACTGGACCAATAGCAAATGAGCTTCTTGATTTGTAACTTGGCTGGACTGAAAATCACCTAAGGTGATATAAATGGAGGAGTCAGTATGGGTTCTAGGAGGGATCAGTCCTAAAAATCATTCTGTGGGACAGGCGGTGAGTTGTTGGAGGGTGATTAATGCTCCTTTATTGTGCAGCAGGGTTATTCGTCTGCCTCTGATTGTAGGTGTTAGCCTGATTCAAGCTCTGAGTGTGGCTGATAAGGTAATCAGGCTGGTTCTGTTACACAGGCGCTGATACAAGCTGGAGGTCGAGGAGTGTTTGCAGAATTTGTTTTTGTATGTTCAATGATCACTAAAAAATCTTCTGTCTCGCTCTCAAAATGGGCAAAAAAGGATATGAATCATTGTGACATTTACTCTTATTAGAGAATTGCAGGTTTACTAATTGTAGATTAACTGATTAAATTGCAAATTTGCTCAAATAATATAGAAAATGGAAAAGTATAGAAAATAGCGTTGATACTTTGGAAGTTGTATCTGTACATTATATGCAGCATGCAGAGGTCAGTGCCACACGTGTTAGGCATCAACAAAGCAAATAAGATATTCACACTTTGTCATCATAAATTAATAGATAAAATTAATAATTTTAGAGTAGCAAATGCAGGATAATAAAATCCAAGGACTGAAAAATAAAAATAAAGGCTGTCCAAGTGTGTGTGTATTTGTGTCGCCATGTTTATGTGTTTCCATAGGCTCGCACATAAAAATGATGGATTTTTTCACACGTTACTTGTAGGACCTGCTCATTTGTCTCTGAGCTGCACAGAGATTGCACTGACATCCGGTCCAAAGGTCATAATGGGGTCAGCAAGTTATTTCATGACTAAAAAGGTCAGGGTCGAAAGGTGTGATGTGATGCCGTATTTCTGTCATGTCACCCTATAACACACTACATAATTGACTTGACCGCTCCACAGATAGCATTTTTATATCTCTGATGTCACAGAGTCAGGCTATATTTCAGCTGTGGGACAGATGATCTACATGTATTTGGTGCAGTTGACACTGTGCCGTTTACTTCTGGTGATAAAGTCTTCATCAGTCCACTGGCAGGTGAGTTATCAGCACCTGAAGCACATTCTTCTGTGCAAAGAGTGCAAAGTTGGAATTGATTTATTATTATGAAAAGTACATTCTACCTATTTTTATCTCATTGGCTTGGTGCAGTGTAGCTTTTTGCAAACTCATTTCTGACATTCTGCTGGAAAACAGTGAGTTTCGTGGGCACTTTCTGACCAGGAGGGATAGAAGCTCCACTTTTCATTAACGGTGGCTGAACATCCGCGAGCCGGCAGCGTCTGTCAACTTGGCTGCATCACGGCTCATAGAACCACAAGCTCTCATTTCTTTGGAATAGTGCTGTGTTTCTAGGTCACTATAGGCAAGATGAATAAGTACATATAGTCATGAAAACCCAGGTGCTTAATTCTAATTTCTAATTGTTGTTCTTAATTTACCTTAATTCATCCCACACCTGTACATAAAGAAAACGGTTTCTGTCAAATAAACACACACCTATGAATGATGCATTTACGGATTTAGCTAAACCTATGAGCTAATTAGATGAAGCAGTATTGGGTCACTGACCCACTTAGCCTTACCTGGTTTAATATGGAATCCATACCAGTGTCAAAATACAGTACTAGAGCATTTTAAGTAATTGATTTTACTTATAATTAAAGACTCATTCATCAATCTAGTTATCATGTCTTTATATTTAGGTAAAGAACTACTTACACTTCATACAGAAAGTGATCAGAATCAAGTTACTGATTACACTCAGTCATTATATAAGACTAAATCAACAAATTGTATTTTAAATGCCACACTGTTATGCTTACATCTTCTGCTATTTCCAGTACAACTACAGCTGCATCAAGGGCTTAAATGCCCTTTGTTTTTTTGTGTTATACTGGCAGGATTTCATCTGAAAGGCCTCCAACACTATTTAAGGCTATTGGACTGTGACTGTTGTTGTGAGCCTCTAAATCCAAACGCTACCTCTCCGTCTTCAGTGAAATATCAAGCCAATTGTTAAAATGTCAGAGTGTTTGGCTTGGTGGGGATGCATGTGGGCAAGCGGGGGAATGGGTGTGAAAAAACTGGCTTTCAAATTACAGAAATGACTGTACTAATTAACGAAGCGAGACTCTCTCAAATATCACATTAATGTCAATGACTTTATCTGGATGAAGGGGCGGTGGAGGGGAGTAGCGCTTTGAGGCCTGCAGTGCTCCTTTTTACAGCTCACTTCATAGGAGCTCCCTGTGGATATTACTGTACAGGCTCACAATACGGGCGTGTAGTGAGGAACACCGTGTAACACAAGAGTGGATTCAGACGTCGAGTAACAAACAGATATCCTATTTAACTTTATCAACCAGCGCAGTATAGCTCGCTTCCCAAAGTTTCAATACTACTGAAATAAATCATGTCAACGGTAATGTCAGCCATAGTTTCAGAGATATGCATCACCAAAAAGAAAGTTCATTTTCACTTTTTTACCATTAGATAGCTGTTTTCGCAGTAGAGATTATGTGTACAAAATTACAAACATTGTAAAATCACAGTATTACGATATTATAGACTGTAAACTTACACACTCTGAAGAATGTAGATCCAGGACGACAACTCTGAGGTGTTGCCAGACAGACCTGACTTGCACAACCTCCCCTCCACTATAAAGACCTGGAAAGAGGACAGACTGCACAAATACAAGAGGCAAATCTCAAGCTCAACATTCACAGCGATAGGACTGAAACAAACACACAGAGGGAGAGAGAAACAAGGACAACATGCACACAAGGGAGAGGGAGACAAGAGGAGAGGCTAGATCTCCTGGAGGACAAAGATCCAGATCCAAACATCTGGAATGAGGTACTGACAGCCAGGAGAGTGAGAGAGGGAGAGGTCCCAGGACGACTGCTGGCGAGGAGGACAAACTATGGAAAAGAGAGGGAGAGAGAGGGACACAGCTTGAATAGTCTCATCTAACTAGAACAAGAAAAGTAAAACATTATTTCTCAAAATGTCTAACTCCTCCTTTAAACATATTTCCTTCTGTGTGAGCTCCTTTTTACATTTCTTTCCATTTTTTCCCGAAGAACTTATTGTTTAATGAGTGAATATAATTACACCATCTCCCTATAATCTGGTTCTGTTCTCCAGCAGGTGACATTGCAGAGTTTCTCTTTGTCTGCTAAGGATTTTACACAAAACAAACATTTCATTTTCCTGCACCTGCCAACACAATATACTCCCTCACACAATCTGTGATGAATCTAAAGTCTAACTCTGCTTGTTCAGTCTTCGGTCTTTCTGTAAACTTCTTGACAGCAGCTCGTCTTCCACAGACTGCCGGGGGGGTTGATTATTCAAAACTGACCCAGGGACAAAAAGAAGGTGATTATAAACTAACCTAGCTAGACAGAGAACTTATACATCACCAAGCATATATATGTAGATAATAAAACTTTCTTTTCTTTGCTTGCATCTATGTATAAATAAACCCACACATGAGAATATTAACATTTCCATGTTCTGTCATCCCACCATAAAACCTGGAAGGAATGGCTGATCTAATTAAACTAAATTCCTTCCCTGATGCCCCGAGATCTTCATTAACATTGCATGATTTAAACGTCACAGTGTACAAATCTACAATTAATTTTGTAGATAGAATATTTTACAATCTGGTTTTTAATTGACTACAAAGTGTAATCTAGCCAGGGTTTATTGAGACAGACAACTATATTAGTGTGATTAGAGTAAGGCAACAAAGTGTCTGTCATTGTAGTGAGTGCCTGAGAGCTGCTGCCAAAACAGGCAGTAATGAGTATTGATGCAGGGTTACTCTGGGAGAAAGAGTTTCTGCAAAAGTTAGAAACAAGTCTAGACAAAATAAGCCCTGGTTGACACAGTCAGCATCTTAATGCAAAACCATTCCTTTTCGTCAGTGTTTAATTTAATCAGAATTAAAAATACAGGCCTGAATGATGCAACGATTACCAGCATTGAACAACATCAAGGATGCGTTTGAGATTCAGTTGTCTACCAGTTCAGAAGTCCTGCACACTGTATCCCTGATGTAAGACTAAGGCCTGGGCAGCCTTCAGCCCAGGAGATATTGTACAGTAACAATCAATAGCACTGAGCAAGCATCAGAGTTTTTATTATCTGCAAGGCCCTGACTCGATCCCCCACTGTAGTGACTAATCTAATTGGAGCCGACACAGACTCCCCAACTGTGCAGTGCTGCCAAAGAAAGAGTAGACGGAAAAGTCAGGGAGATCATCATAAATCAATAGTCAAGTCATAGGCAATTTTACTTCCTTCAATCCATCCATGCATCCATCTAACAGTCTTGTTAGCATCCTCAACTCACAAGTCATCACCTCAGTGCTAATAGCAAAAAACATTGTTGCTATTTTCTCCTGTACATATTATAGTAAGCCCTGTCAATGGTCTGTGTCCACCGTGCTATTAAACTAGGCTGAGAGGCTGTGTGGAAAGTATGCCATTGGGGTTATCAAGCCTCTCCACAAGGCTCAGCAACAGACTTAGATTTAGAAATATGACTCAACGAGGACAGTGCAGAGTGTGCATGCAGTAATGCTTTGGACTATAGTTGGATTACCTGTGAAAACCTCAGAAAACTCTTCCAGGCATCAAGTATCTTTAGCACACTACTTTATTCTGATATCCATCCTGGCTGGAAATGATCGAGAAGCTCTTGTATTGAGCAGACAGTGTTAATTACTCAAGTATGAATTATTCAGCCTCTGAACGATTGAATGAGATATAAATGCCTCCGGTCAATACTTGCCAACATTCAAGAAGACTTTGGACTCCCTCTGGGGGGATTTCAGAGCCAGTGATTGGTTGCATATTATACGCCAGACCACAAAATGACACCGGAGTTAAATCTTTAGCTGGCACGCTGAATCAGCACGAGCTTCATATCACCCTTGACCACTGCATCACATCCTGGGTATTGATTAAGCACTGACCAAAAGAAAATTACTATTCTAGATATACATATACATATAAAAGTGTCCATATCCTGTCCTAAATGTTATGTAAATGTTTTTTTTGTCCTGTTAATCACTCTCTTGTGTGTTTGTGCTTTCCCTGTTCAGATAACTATAGTAATATATTGTAAATGAGAGCTGTCTCTGTGCTGATCCTAACACCAATCTCTGTATTGTCTATTATTGTGTTATGTCAAATGACTGAGGTGTATGTATGCCATCTTGTGGTGAAAGGTCCAAAGTGCATTTTAGTAACTCATTGCTTTTAGCCTGGGCACAGAAGAGGATACTTCAGTTAGGCTATTATTATTATTATTAGCTTATTTTTATAACAAATTAAAACAATCAAGATAGCTGCACAGATACCAATACATTACAATGTAAAAGACTTAAAGGTTTAAAGGGACAGCTAACACAGAATATTCAACATGTAGAAGAATAAATGAAAGAATATAGAAAGAAAACATCAAACCACTGTTTGTGTTGAGATTTCATACATGATTAAAACGCGAATAAGGCATTTCTTTGTTGATTTAAAAACACATTTGTTGATTATAATGCTTTGAAAATCAAAAGAAATGTGGTTTATGGCTACCTTTGTATACATAAATTTAGGAACTTTTATGGCAGAACACTGGTAATCTTATCTGAGCCAGAACAACAACATGCCTGACCAGTCATGACAATCAAGGCATAGGTTGACACAGAAACAGAGGGTTTTCCAGGATTTCACTACTGCTTGTTAATTTACACATAAATACAAATCTGTCGAGCCACTCAGTACATGCGGGTGTTGACACACTGTCTTTTTCAAACAGAGACTGTATGTTTTTCTTTGAACAAACATGCAACTAATTGTGAGTGTGCATGTGCAAACATAGCTTTGTACTTTGGAGTGATAGTCCAGTGTGTGTATATCAGGATAACAGGGCTGTTTAAAATGGCACTATTTTCTTCTTCTTCTTTTTTCTTATGTTTGCTGCTTTTGGACTTTCAGCTGAGCTATGGAGGTTTGATCCTCATAATTAATTTCTTTTTGAGTTGAGGTTTATTTTAGTTGTGCCATCTTACTTTGTGTTGGGATCGTCTGTTTTATTTACTTTATTCACCTACAAAAGAATATCCGTAGACTTTAGATATTTGTCGTGGTTGTGACCTATGAGATGAAGATAGTTATTGAAACACAGTCAGACAAAGTGTGACTATATTTTCCTTTTTTTGTCACTCCAGCCCCGGCTCCAGCCTCAGGCCCAGTGTTCCTGTCCAGTCAGGCAGCTGTCAACGTTCTGCAGAGACACAAACGCTATAACTATGGTATGTTTGAGGAGTTGATGGAAGGCGACTTGGAGAGAGAGTGTATTGAGGAAATATGTGTCTTGGAAGAGGCCAGGGAGATCTTTGAGAATGATGAAAAGACGGTGAGTATTTATTTTATTTGTTTTTATTTTATACATATTCTTGCTTTTTCTATCCTCATCAGAGACTTCACTTTGGATTTCAGATGGCGTTCTGGGCACGGTATATAGGTAAGAATGTTTGTTATGTAAAATTTCTTTCTGTTAACCTTTCATGTTATCTTCTTTTTCAGTTCTAGTCATTGCTAAAGTCTCTAGACCTTTCTCTTCTCTTTCTTCCATGAGTAAACATTGCTCTATCAATACAAAATGAGCTCATCAGTGTCAGGATTTTTTCAGATGGCAATCAATGTGAATCAAACCCATGTCTGAACCAGGGGTCATGCCAAGACCACCTTGGCTATTACACCTGCTCATGTACACCAGGCTTCACTGGCAGGAACTGTGGGATTGGTAAGTGAAAGTCCTGTTGCTCAATTTAAAAGTGGGATCAGAAAAAAAATGATTTTTATGCTATATGATCCAAATTTTCTGAGAATATGAGATCTGATATGATCAGATGTCGGTCTCAAAGGATAAACAGCCAGCCTGCCCTTTTCACCCTTCTTATTTCTAAATCAAATCAATGGCTCACATCGAGCGTCAGTCTGGTTTTAGATCCCAAAATTAGATTATTTGTCTTTGTGGATATTCTAAAAACAGCTGCCAAAGTGCCCTCTCTGAGAGCAATGATTGTATTTACCTGAATCACACATTTATTTGACAGTTGAAGACGTGCTCTTAAATGAAAGGTTCACAATCTTTCAAGTCTGTCTTAAAACAGTAGTTATGGGAACACCGAAATAAGTTTTACTTGTTGTAATAACTCCTCCTGCTCATATGAGTAAATCTACAGCCTTTGTTCAGTGCAAAAGAGTTTTTCTGAAGTTAACTGTGTACAAGAGGAATAATTACAGCAAGAAAACCTATATATAATATAATGTGTAATAAGAGGATGGGTTTGAATTAATAATGTTTTTGTTTTTTTTCTCCTCAGCTATAGCAAAAAGGTGTGATGTGAACAACGGAGATTGCATGCACTTCTGTGAGACAAAGGCAACCGTTGGAGCAAAATGCTCCTGTGCGACAGGATACAGGCTTATGAAGGACGGGCTGAACTGTGAACCAGCAGGTATCAAGATCTTTCTAAATGAATTCTCCACTCAATACGATGACAATAACTCTTAATACCATGATGTCAATCCTCTTTTTTCACATCACCAGTTGAATTTCCATGTGGCAGAACCGCCCTGACAACATTGCGTTCAGCATTATCAAGGTCTCTGCTTAAAAAGAGTGCAAGCCTGCCTACTACTTCACTAACCAGCATCAACTCTACCACATCACCTCCCTCGACTCCAGCCAGTACTACAGCCCTATTTCCAGCCACGAATGTCTCTGTAAAAAAACAGCCACTAGAGAATGTGTCCCTGTGGGTCCACAGTGACACTGAGGCCCCCACTAAGGTGCCGATTACAGTTCGTAAGCGCATTGTGGGTGGAGAGGTGGTAATACCAGGAGAGATCCCATGGCAGGTATTGTATGAACGTAGAAGTATTTGTTGCAGGTTTTGTTACATAAAGAAACAGTAGGTACAGTGTGATCATTTTCATGTAGCTACTCACAGCTGTTTTCTCCCTCTTTTATCCAGGTAGCCTTGATAGCACGTCCCAGTGGTCATCTGTTCTGTGGAGGTTCCATTCTCAGTGAACGCTGGGTTATCACTGCTGCTCACTGCCTGGTGGAAGGACAAGGCTCCTTCTTCATCAGAGTAGGTAAGATTCACAGATTTTTTTTCTATTTATTAGTCGACCGTTTGGTAATTAATTTGAGGAAAATATGATATTGTTCTGACTTCTCAGTTATGAAGATTTGCTGATTTACTTGTGATAATAACCTGAATATCTTTTTTTTTTTAAATTTAGCATTTCAAGCACTTTATAGACTATATCAATCAATCAGTGAATCAAGAAAACAACCTTTATAATCAAAGCTTTGTAGCAGAGTTTTGTGTGTCAGTGAAATAATATCTAATTTCTTGCAGTCTATTACACTTTAAAGGGAAAATTCTCTTGCCATCTCTCCTTTGGGACATCAACCTCATGTGTTTTATCTGTAGAGCAAATCTATTCAGGGAATTAGTGATATCTGTATCTAATATCTCTACTTGCAGGAGAGCATAACATCTACATCCACGAGGACACAGAGCAGGATTATGAAGTGAAGGAGACACGCATACACCCACGCTACAACGCCAGTGTGAGCTTGTACAACCATGACATTGCCCTCATTTTCCTCGAAAGCCCTATCATTTTCTCAACAACAGTTCGACCCATCTGCATAGGGCCGAAGGCTTTCATTGAGGACCTTGTGAAGGCGTCTTCCCCAGCTATGGTCAGTGGCTGGGGACGAACACGCTTCCTTGGATTAACGGCTGACACTTTGCAGAAGGTCGAAGTTCCCTTCACAGATCGGACAGAGTGTAAAGACAGCAGCAGTAACAGAATCACTCCTGTCATGTTCTGTGCAGGATACTATGATGAGGCCAAAGATGCCTGTCAGGGGGACAGTGGAGGTCCTCACGCAAACAGCATTCATGATACGTGGTTCTTGACTGGCATCGTGAGCTGGGGGGAAGAATGCGCAAAGGTTGGGAAATATGGTGTGTACACTCGGGTCTCCCTTTATTACAGCTGGATAAAACATATTATTAGCCCTAACCCTACTTCACGCAGGATGGTATTTGATGTGGAAGACCCTGACCCTTAAATTTAAAGATGATAGATTTGAAATATATAACTGTGTTGCATGCCAAATTAAGTATCTTATGTTTATGTTTGATGCTTTTCTAACTTCACATTTTAAAATCACTTTGAATTGTAAGATGTTTGGTATGTAATACATAAATCTGATGATTCACCACAACGCAAACAAGTGGAATGTCATACATTTAAACTCTACAACAACCAATTCTGACAACTCTGACCCTGAGTAGTGCAACTTCTGAATGCCACTGTACTAAAAGTGTGTGTGTGTAGTAAAAAAAAAAGAAAAAAAATACTACATCATAAAAAACACAGGTAAAAACAATATTGTGTGTGTATGTTTGTCTGGAGATACTGTCTTCATGATTCATTATGCTTCATTTCATACTGTATTAACCATAAAATATGAAATAGATAACATCAAATGCATGTCATAACACATTGCACTGTGTACAGTTCATTTTCAAAACACATCACTCCCACCTGCTGGTAAATCAATGTTTTACAAGTAGTGGTACTAGTAGCGGAGAAACAGAAAGCATCTTTTCCAGGTTTCAGCAGTTCTGGAGGAAGTATTCAGTCATTTTACTTAAGTAAAGGTACTTTGTACTACATACCACAGTCTAAAAAGAATCTGTTACATGTAAAAGTATAATCAGGAAATGTGGTTTCTCATGCACTAATGTAGAAGCAGGATTTTTAATTCTCTACTCTAAAAGTAGTTGGTTGAGGTGATGTTCATTTTTAACAATTTTTAAGACTGCAACTAATTATCATTTTTATTATCATTCATTTTCATTTATGTGCTGATTATTTTCCCAATAATCAATTGATTTGTAAAAAGATATAATATAGTATCATGGGAAATTAAAATGATTAAAGGGAAAAGAAGCAAATCTTCACATTTGTGAACCTGGAATATGAAATGTATTAATATGCAAAATTACAGTTAACAAAATAGTTGTCATTCATTCATTTTATTTTAATTGATTAATCAGCTAATCATTTCAGCTGCACTTGTGTAATAACTCTTCGGTAGTCTAATTTAAAACATATTTTATAAGCTCTTCATACGCTTAGTATGAAAAAGTCTTAACCTGTAAAGTACCTAGTAACTAAAGCTGTCTTATAGTAGAATAGTTGTAATGAAGTAAAAAGTATAATATTTCTGTAATGTAGTGGAGTAAAAGCAGAAAGTGGCATAAAAAGAAAAAGACTCAAAATACCTCAAATTGAAACATATTCCACTCCTGGGCTTCAGTGGGCATCTGTGACCACAAACACAAAAGATCAAAGTCTGCACAGTTTTATTATATAAATTGGCTTCCATTAAAACAAGAATACAGAAATAATTGATGAAATCAGGGTATCTGAAAGAGAGCAGCCTTAGTTTTCAGCCAAATGTATCGCCATGTTAAAACAAGAAGTATTGGATTATTCTAACTGCCAAAACAATTGCTGCAGTAAATACTTAATTTTAATTTATTCTTTACAGAACTGAAGCTGTACAAAAAGAAGCCAGTTTTAAAAAGCGACTGTCTAACAGTGCATACCCGCTGATTGTTCAGTTGCCATGCAATATCATGTTAAAGAAACATTCAAGCACAAGCTTAGGCTACCTGGCTCATCAGGATACATCTTATCTCAAGCAGGTTTTCTTTTGTTTTCCAACCTGGAAAAACTGTGCAAAATCTGCAGCATTTCAGATCAAAATGACAAAGAAACCATCTGATTTTGTCACATAAACTAAAAAGAAATAAAATGGGGTTTTGATGTGCAAGTCAAGCATAGCTTCTGTAAATATTCATTCGGGGCTGCACAGATACCTCACAATGTGAAGAAACAACATGACAGCAAAATAAATAAATTAACAACATAGGAAATGTGTAGTGCGCAGCAGCCCCTGCTGCTTCCTCATTTACATATCAAACACATCGTATCAAAGGCAGCCCTCCGACTGGGGCCTCGATTTGATGTGGTAAATTCATATAAGTCTGCAATCAATATTTAATTAAGCGTTCGACACAGAGGGTATATTTCATGTTGGCTGTATGATCCCTTTTAATGGGGAACCCAAGATTAACTGAGCTGTAATGGTGAGGAGGAAACAATCTCTCTCCGTGATAGAGGGGTGTACACAACATAATTTTTCGCTCACTCTCTCCCTCTGTTTCTTTTACTCCTCATTCTCCTTTCTCTAAGCCGTAACTGAGAGCGGGCTCTCAAAAGATCCTGAGGAGAACGACAGTGTTTGGTGCTCTGTGGTACGAGCCTCCCGTCTACAGCACACACTGAGGAATACACTGCCATCAATCTTCATCATGTACACCTTTGTCTTACATTACCATCACTGTCATGTCAACTGCTGCCTGCATGCAGGGGGTATGTCTACCCCCCAAACACATCACACATTTACGAATAAACAAAGGAGATAACAGCATGAATAAGGGGGATCTGCACAGTGAGAGAGGTAAAGTGGCAAGCAAAGCACACATTCAGTAGACAATAGGTGGATTTCTTTTTGTCTATTTTGTCCATCCACCTTATTAAAGTGCCTGTTGAATATTTGTGAGGTCAAAGTTGAAGCAATAACAGAGTATTTGATTTTGCAAACAGTACGTACGAGAGACTCCAAAAGAGCAGGAATAAAAAAGGCATTATGGCATGGCACATTTTGGCATTTTAACTCCTAGACTGTACACTAGACTGGTGCCTTAAGGAATGAAATGTAAGAAAAATACAATGAAATAGTTCAATGGAAAACATCGACTAACGAAAACACTGAGGTACAATGTTAAAAATGACACTGTATCTATATACAAAAGTCTCTGCTTTAAGAAATGTTTCAGGCAAATCCTGGGTTACCATCCATCCAGCACACACTGAGACAAACAGAAACACACACTTGGAGATACTAAGTATGAGCTGGAATGAAGAAGGCTTGAAAAATGTTCCACAGATTATGAAATGGTGCAGCAGCATCTTCAGATCCCGACTATATGTGTGTTGCAGATGAGAGCGCCAGAAGGACAAGATACTCATCACCAATCCGAAAAGAGGAAGACCAATCAGGATCCAGGGATCGGCTGTTAATTGTCCAAGAGGGCTAAACAGTTCCTGAGCCTTTTGCGCTGGTGCATCAGCACACCTTCACAATCAAAAAAACACCGCCCTCAGGAGGTTGTCAATCAAAACATGGAAGAATATCAGGTCCGTAGATTCCCACATTTTTTTCTTTATTGATTGAACTGTGCTGGAGAAAGCAGGCGGGGCAGGGGGTGAGGAGTGGGACAGCTATGGCTCAATCTGTTCCTTCTGTCTTTTCACCATCCATAGGTAAATATTAGATTCACATTCTGTGCTTTCTTCTCTACGGGGAGCTGAGCTTTCTCACCTTCAGGTTCCCTGGGTCTAGAAGAAAATATACAGATGTTTAAGCAAATCAAAAGTAAAGAAATACTACCGCTCAACATTACATTGTCATCTTAGAAGTCCATGACTTTTCTTTACCCCCTAGTCTAGAGGAGTGTCCTCGACTGCTGTCTCCTATAATCAGCTGCAGGCTGGCAGCAGTTATGAAGCCCTCCTGTCGCCGACTCAGATTTTTCACCAGCCTGAAGAAGGAAGTGAAGACAGGAGAAGAGATGGGAGAAGAGAAAAAGGGGAGGCCAAAATGAGATTAATACAATTTGTTACTAGCTTTACATTTTTATACCTTTAGGGGTTTTATTGTCTCAAAAAACACACCTTGTACATCTAAAGCCACACTGTATATACCCTGTAGCCTGTGGGATATATCACTAAGCCACCTTGACAGACTGGTTTACCTCGCGGCATGTGTGTTAACAGGCTGGAAACTCACCAGCGTCCCTTGTTGTCTTCATGCTGCAGTTGGATGACGTCTCCACATTTGATGGTGATGCTGTCTGGTCCATTTTGAAGACAGTCAGCCAAAGCCATGTATCTGCCCGGAGACTAGCGCAGAAGGAAAGTGTGTAAAGATTTATTTATATAGTTAAGATTGATAGGGAACTTTTCAAAACAATATTTACCAAGAGCTTCATGATAAAAGGTGGTGAAGCACAGAATATCACACAGGCAGGATAGTAACAGGCAGAAGAAATAATTAAAACACAAAAAACATTTTAAAAAAAAAGGGCAAAAACAAAAGGATGCCCTGGAGGTAAGAGTGAAATTATTTCAAGAGGCAACAGTAAATATAATAAAGTAATCCAGATGTTAAGACATAAAGAAATGGATTCCTGTCTTTTTCTTGCTTTTTTCCATCATGATTTTACAATTTTAGGATTTTGTTTGTTTTATTGCTGCTTTAACAGCAACGGCACAAATGTTCAAACAGTCTTCTGGCTAAAGAAATTAAATATTTTTAATTGGACAAAGGTTGAGTGCAGAAGTTTCACAATACATATGGGCAATTAGACTGGAATCAACTGTGACCCTAAATTAGTGCATTGTTAGATATTACAGGTCATTAATGGTCAAATGTGAATTGGGTGTCTGCGTCTTTGTATCGTCTGTAAACATTGTATAACTCTGTTGGCAACAAGGACCCCCTCGAAAATGAGATGATACATCTCAAGGGGTTATCCTTTGATAAATAAAGAACAATATGAATTCTGCTACAAGGTCTTTTGAGCACTTTCAAAGCCACATATGGACTTTTTGTGAGCTGTCATTGTAGGACTAAAGTGTAGTGATGTGACCTAATGTGACCTAATGTGACTGCATACGGTCTCACCAGTTGCACCAAAACCTCCTCCTCTGTATCAGATGGGTGGAAAGCGTCCCGACCTCCAGGCCACTCCTCCAGACCCTCGCAGATGTCTACCGAGTGATGAGCTCCGGGCCAACCTGAAACACACACAGTCCTTAGGCTGTTACAGGTACTTAATGAATGCCATTTATCTACAACACCTTAAAGGCACCATGTAGATACTTAGTAACTATGTCGACATTATAAGACCCCTTGTCACTTACTGGGAAATTAACAAGAACGTAGAATCAAAAGCTAATCTCAGTAGTTGGACCTTTTTCCCCCAAATTCCTCGATGTACCTGGTTCTTCAGGTCAAAGTACACCTGAACTGCTGAGGGGGGAAAAGTCAAACGTCTACATCAGGTAGAGATTATCAAGACAATCAGCGACAGCAGTGTAGTACTGTGCAAACAAATACATTCCCATAACATTTTGGGGATTTAGTTACTGAGTATCTACTTGATTATGGCATAAACGCGTGTGGACTCACTCCTGCGGTTGTGCTGGTGTTTAGGGGAGTGATGCTGGGGGTCTGGACTGCTCCTGCCCGACTCTGTGTCCTCTGAGCTCACTGACGCCCTCTGCTGCTTGCTGGAGGAAACAACATGAAAAACAGCTGGCGTCAACAAATGGTAAACAAAGCCAGCAAACACTCTCAGGATAGATGTCATCCTCAGTCACACAATCTAGGGTCAGCACTCACTCCCTGAAACTGATCCATACCATCTGATAGTATAGCTGGCCCCAGATCAGTGTCAAGGAACAACTCTGTCCTGTTGTTTCTCACACAGCCATGACCATTCAGGCACCAGCCAGATAGCAATACAGAGCACAGATCAGCCATGTGCAAGCTTCTCTGTAAAAGTGGGAAGTAGGACTCACAGACCACTGACACGGTGTTCACACGCAAGTGTCAGCAAGGGAAGATCTGGTCTCGATTTATCAAGATCCAAATTTAGATATTTGGTCACTCTATTATGATATGCTGAGTAAGAATGTTTCTGGAAAAGCAAAATTCAACAGTAGCTTGATTAGATCTCAAAAAACGAGCCCCATCTTAAAGACCAGCTGTCATGAGGAAATTAAGAAAACTCATGGGATGAAAACCAAAACTCTTCTTTTTGTTTGCCCTTTGCATAACATGCAAAATAGCAAATCTGAGATGCAGAAATAAGAGCAGTCGTTTTAGATACCATGTTAGAAATGCTGCTAAGACAGCGCAGCGAGGGAGTGTGGGGGTCAGTTATGAACCAGAATGAAGTTCAGAAAAAGGAGGTTGCAGGTGACGATCAGTATGCAAACACAACAGCCCTGGGTTTTTGGGTCCCCAAGCCAGGCCAGATGGATCATGCCAGGGCGAGGCGAGCCAGGCTGAGTTTACCACTGAGCGTTAGGGCAGGTCAGTGGCGTTGGGGGCGGTGGCGGGGCCGCGGCCGGGGCCGTTGCCGGGGGCTTCTGGGACGGGGGCTTCGGGAACGCAGACACATAAACACGTCGGCCGACAGCGAGACAAAGTCCAGCCCCGGCAGACAGCCCCTGGGAACCCCTCTGGACGGCCGCATGCCTCTGCAGGTGGGGGGATCGGAGGAATGGGGATAGGCAACTAGACAGCAGTGGACAGATTGGGGGCCTGCGCCCCCGTTCTCACACACCGCTACATACACACAAAGCTTCTACCAGGGCAATGTGAAATGATATCTTCACATACACTCAAGCTGTGCTCAGATATGAAAACTCAACAAATGCAGATAATAGTGCTGTGACTGCATGTGTGTGTTTTGCATAAATGCCTGTGTGTGCTTTGTGTATTTGTGCAACTGTAGCCTACAGTCATGCGCTTAACACACACAACCATAAGTACTAACCTCTCAGAGAGTGGTGGAGAAATCTGCATATGTCCAACCATTTGACCATGTTGATATGCTTCATCTGCACGAAAAGGAAGTTGGTAAAGTAAGACAGAATTTTCATTTCCAGTTCAGGTTTTCAGCTGATTTTAAACTGAACATTACCTTTAGTTTTGAGCATGTATCTTCATTCTTTATAAGTAATACAGATCAAGTTCACATTACTTTTGTCTAACTGCCCACTTTGGCAGGAGTTTTGTCCTTTTCACATACCATAGCAGCCCTAAATACTATGTATAGATGTGTGTGCAATTATATATGGTATATATGGGCATGAGTATGTGCATACAGTATATGTATGATGTATTTATGTTCCTGGGACAATAAAGACTAGGGACTTTCTGGGGCCGTGAGAAGCAGTTCAAAGCACTGAAGCTAGAAAGTGGATTTTTGTACTTAGATATTCTGTCCCATATTAACTTGAGTTGTTCTCAGACCTCTGAGTAGCTTTTGCTGGTTAGTCAGGATTCTGCGAAGCTCATTGAGCCAGGCCATCTTCACTTCTACTGTAGGAGCCTGAGACACAATAGAAACATAACAGATGATCAGTGGATTATAAGTTGTCTTATTTTACCCAACCAAAAGCCCCCAAAACCTAATGTTATTCAGTTTACTGTAACAGGAGACACCTGTAAATATGAAAGGTATATTTTTTTGTATTTCCATTTTTGCTTTAATAAATTATCCAGATTGTTGCTAGTTCATTTTCTGACAATCAACTAATTTTGTATCTGGAGCAGACAGTGTTTAAAAATACAATAAAGTAGGTAAAGAAGAATTAAATGATCAGTGAGATACTATATTTAAGCTGCCAGCATTAAACTTTTCAGACTCCTTACCTGAACCACATACACTTCCTCCCTGCCACTGTACCAGATCTCAAACTTCTTCACATCTCCTTTGACATTCTCTGTGATCCCCACAGCAGTCATCTGCCAAGAGACATACACTGTTTACACCGACACACACACACATATACAGCATTAGGACGAGCGGCACATATAGCGCATCATACATCAGACTTACATCATGTACCACATCTGTCCTGTCAGAACACAAACATTCACACATCTCCGCTGTGTGACTGCTTCCTCCGCACACCCTCAATAATAAATCAAGAGCAGCAGCAGCTGTTGGTGGGACACCAGCTGTGACACCCTCCACGCGTCAACACATACAACGAAGGCGACAAAAGAATAAATCTTACAGGAATACAGCAGGTCCTGCGGCCAGCTGGGCAATTTACAGGTGTTAAAAGGTATCAATACAGACACCAGCATCAACTGTGTCTCCAGTGAATCATTCACTTAATTACTTTGCGTTAAAACCAAAGAATAGATATGTTAACAATAATAAGTCATTAAAATTAATACACTTAAATCAATAAAAGAAATTGTTTGTTTGTTCAGTGCAGTTGTTGTTTTTTGGAAGTAAGAAAAAACACTGTCAACATTTACCCATAGCAGTGCAGTGTGTTTTTTAACTCTGCATAGAATGTGTTCAAAATTCATTTCTGCATTCATTCACTAAATACTTATTTTTAAGCAGTTAAATCACTTAAATCATCATCATTTTGACAGATGCAGTGTTGTGCGGGTGCTGCATGGTTTTTGTGCTTTTCTGAGGGGCCCTGAAGAATTAGTCCTACCTCAGTAGTAGCTAATGGGCAACTGCATTTTTTCAAAATATTGTATACTGTACAGTATGGAAGTGAATATAGTTTAAAGCAAATAGTAAAAAAAAAAAAAAAAAGAGTATGTACAGAGGCTTAGTCCTTGCTGCAGCAGCCCAGGGTTCGAATCCAACCTGTTGCCTTTTGCTGCATGTCATTCCCCTCTCTCCTTCCACTTTTAGCTGCTACTATACAATAAAGGCTCAAAAAGCTTCCAAAAATGTTCCTATGCAACCAAATTTATATAGAAGACAGACTTTTACCCAACGAAGTAGGTAAGTATATTAGTCTGATAATAATCACAATATTTCCTTCCTCCTAAACTAAACTGACAATCATGGCTACTTTCAAAATGACACCATTAGTCATTCAACATGATGTGCAGTACAGTATTCTTACATACTGGAATAACTGATCCACTAAAGGTAAATTCAAAATATATGTTATCTAATAAAATAAGTGGCACACAAACAAAGACACAGACCTTCAGACAGTGCTTAAAGCTGTAAGATGGGGTCTTGTCAGAGCCGTCTCCATGCTCCTCCCTCCGCTTGCAAAAGAGCAGAGCTCTCTCATACAAGAAGAGGTGTCTCTGCATCGGCTTGAAGCGAGCCAGCTCCTTCATGCGCGTGGGACCCCTCTTATGGCTGATCCACACACTGAAAGAACCTTGCATCAACACACGGCCCAGCTCGCAAATGTCACCCTGTGTATAATGGAGAGAGGGCTTTATCTCAAATGAATTCGTGTTTAGTACTTCATAAAGTTCAGCTCTTATCAGTCAAACACAGATTATGGGTTTGTTGTACCTCATATCCTGTGATGGCTATCTGATGCATGGAGTCATTGACTGACTTAAGGAGGTCCAACATTGCTGTTAGTGCCTCCTGTAGTTCAGATGTTCCCTTGCAATCTGTACTGAATTTCAATAGTTCCTAAACGCACAAAAAAAGAGTTTACACGTTTACAAATACATGCACACATAAATTCATGCAAATCTCACATAAATACAGCAGCTTAAACACTGTACTCTAGTGGTCAAGACTTGAAACAACTAGAGCTAAAGTGAAGAAAGAAGTCTTTTTCTGACAGTTGTTGAGATTAGTGACAGTGATGTTAATATTTTTAATAATTGGGCCTATTTTGTTGTTGCCCATTTGGTTGATTTCCATCTAGCATGGTGCTGGAATATCTAAAGTCTAATCTCATGGAAATTATAGTATATAATAATAGCCTGTGTGACATACATACTGTAGACCATTGACTCTGTGTATGTTTGTGACATGAGGCTGCTCTCTGTCTAACCTTCAGCAGCAGCTGGTATTTGGTGAGGCGTTGGACTGGTTTCAACAGATAGGAATCCAGTCCCAGTTTGTGCTCCAGCTTTTTTTGACACTCCTTCACAAGGAAGACAAATAATATCACAATGAATGTAATGCTTGTCATTGACTGATCACAGCTTTTTAATTGTAAATTAAATGTACTAACCTAGAGATACTACTCAGTTCAGAGCTCATATCTTTGTTTGAGACAAGCATTGATTTTTAATCCGTCTTAAGAAATCATAGTAAAACTGACCTGAAAGAAGGCACAATCTGAGAATTGTCTCCACAGTGCTTCAGAGCGTGGCTTATTCTGACAGTATAATTCATACATTTGGAAACTCTCTTTCTGGGGAGACATGAAAGAGAAATCTGTTCAAAAAACATGGAAACAGATTACGTACAAATGATCAAAATATAAAGAGGATGCACAACATAAACATTTAATATCTCACCCGCTCCAGGAAACAAGCCCCCACACCTTCAGGAGCCTCCAGGCATCCTTCCAGGTCCTGAAGGAAAACCCTGGATTCCCCGAAAGGTCAAAGGCAAAGAATTAGATCTCAAATGCCAGATAAAGTGGCATAAACAAACCATACCATACCTACTCATATGACAGCTTTAATACAATAACTGGCTTTCAGGACCTCATGTGACTGGCTCTTTCCAGTGTTCTGCATTCATGTTAAGCAGAACGTTTGGTCTCTGACGCACATGCTTAACTAGCTATGGGACTGGGCCAGCTTTAGTTTTTCAGTGAAAGTACACAATTATTTAGATTTTGGACAGGTAAAAGTGGGGCAGGTCAGATATTATTTCATTATTTCTTTCATTTTATTTATTTAGAGACAGGTAGACCTCGTTAAAGCTCTGAGTTATGAGCCCTCTTTTGGTTGTACCTATTTCTTTGATTTAAGCAGCACCTTCAAGCCTGTTTTTCTTTGTTCCCCTCCTTTTGTTGTTATTTGTAAATCTAAGTTACCTATGACCAGTATATGCAATAAATACATTTATTTTACCAAACCCATCTGCTGCCCTGAAGCGCTGAGTTATAGAGGTATATCACACTGTCAATCTCTCTCAGTACCACACAGTTACCTTCAGCTAGGATTGTGTATTTTGGTGTATTAACCGTCTCATAGAACATGTGCAAAGCTTATTTTGTAGTCATAGATTATTACTACATGTTTGGCTTTTAACAGAGTAATTAAAGTTAAAATATTTACAGCAGTATACACCAGAACTGCATCCGTCTCCTTACAACAATGTGTTCTGAATCTTTCTCACACTTAACATCCATGCTTGTCTACTAAACTCTATGCATGATGTGAGTCATTAATCACTTGCCTGCTGTGAAAATTATAGATCTCAGGCATGTTTCCAAAGAGGATGTCTCTTTTGCTACGCAGGATCGGGGGCAGAGTCCCTGACAGAGCTGGGTTGTCCATCTCAGCCCTGTAACCCTGCAATATTGAATCATAACAACACAATTACGGAAATATATACAGTTTATATGACCTTGAGTCATTTAACCATCAACCAAGTCTTTTTTATTGCTGTGAGACATATATGTGTTTTCTCACCAACAGGACTGACAGCAGCTCTTCCACATAAATTCTTTCTGTCTCTATGAGTTCTCTCATCACATGACTGTGACACAACAACATACAGGGAAGTAGACAAGAGAGAGAGTGAGCCAGAGGGCATCATTAGCGCCAAACAAAGAGAATCACAAAGTAAACAGGATCAAGAGCAGTACTGAGAACAGACAGATGCATGGACATATGCCTCCTCCTCCTCACCGCTTCAACTGATCTGGGCTGTCCTCTCCCTCCAGACTGTATGACACACAGCTCCGGCTCTCCTGGTAGTCATGAATCACCTCTATCTGAACACAACACAAATGATCAACACTGACTCTCGCCTTTGTATTTAGAGAAAATGTTTTCATACCAAACAGACATTGGACCAAGCGATTTTAGATGTTTACATGTTGGTCATCAATACAGCTGATGTGATGTTGGAAGGAAATAAATGATTAAAACAAACAAAAAATGTTTCTTACTTTTCTAGGGTTGGGACTTTTTCGGGATGCTCTCTTCCCAGGCAGAGAAATGTCAAATGTGAACTTCAAACCATCACCTGTAAAAGCCAGATCATCAACCACAGCAGCTCATCAAAGGGTGTGATTCACATACGGCATATTTTATATGTGCATACTTAAGAGATGGTTCACTGAAGCACCCACGCTAAATCAAAAACAATTATTTTTTTATGACCATGTGCCTCAAAGGGACTTGCTTGCCCTGCCCGTGACCTTATCTATTCCTCGGAAACTAACATTAATCAGCCATAATCGACATTCAAGGTAATCAATGATAATAGGTTGCCTCCTCTAAAAGGTGCAGCCTAGAACCAGTATGTACAGATCTGAAGCAGTGTTTGGCACCACGGTCTTTTTGATCCTGGCAGCTGAATACTTACATAACAGTCCAAGCTCAACTCATGCCCTTGCATGTGCCATGTTACATTAATCAGTGGTACACATTCATGTTTGTGCATGCACATACAGTACATGCACGCATGCATGTACCGGATCAGATTAATCAAAGTTAAACCCTCCCTTCTCCCTTCATCTTCTCGCCTAAATGGTTAGCATCCCCTGTATCAAGGGGACCCTCAGAGGGGTCATTCTCTTTTATATTATTACTCTCTCATTAGTATAGCTTCATATCACGGAGAACAAAACATTTAAAGACTGAATGGACAAAGACGAAAAAGCTATCTGTCTTATTAACTTCACTCACTCTGTGATGGAGACACATTCACTGGTACAATAGATACATTCAAATAAAAAGAAAACACACCCGATAACACATACAGTATTAATTGGGTACCACTGTATATGGTTAGCTTTGTGCAACCTCCCTCGAGACACGGAGGGAGATGAAAGGTCCTTTAATGTATATGAACCACATGTGGTTCTATAGAAGCTATCCCAACTAATAGAGCAGTCAGGTATTTCCCAGTAGACTGATTATACCCTCTACCCTTGTTACAGCTTGTTTGTAAAGGTGCTGCGCTAACCCCTGAAGCCAGGAATACAGGAATACCTACTCAATGGGACCCTGTGATGTGTTAATGTAACCATGGTGCCTAAAGGATATATGCAAGGGGGGAGAGGTAGTGCTGCCAGGCCATACTAGCTAGGACAAGACCACATACTGGTCTGGGGAAACAGGGGGGACTGGCTGGGAGTTTGTAGAAAGCCTACTGCGTCTACTGTACAATGTGTATGATGACAAAATCTCAGTTCCATCACTGATTCTTTTGATGTGTCTGCGTACACACAGACATTAAATATATACCAGGGGTACTCAAATACAAATCTTTTTTTTCAATGACTCAAATATCCATTTATTAAGGTTAGTCAGGCCACATGTGATATACTGTAATATTCAAAAGAAAATGTCCTTTTTATTCAAAACAACAAAAATATGAACCTAAATAAAATATAATTTGTGGAATCTGAGAGGGGGATTTGCTTAATTTTAGTTTTAATTTCCTCTTTTTGTTTGCCTTCACACATTGTGTCCATCACTTCAGTCATGCATTCTCTTATTATTTCTACATCTGAGAATGGCTTCTTGTGAAGTGAGCACTCTGTTGCTTTTTGTTGTTGTGTTATAGATGTGACAAGAATCCTGCTTGCAGCTTGATATGACAATTTCAGTGCATTCATTTTTGTTGTTCTTACCCTTTAAATTTTGAGGCAATGTCTCCTCAAAATCCCTATGCTTTGTCTCATAATGCCGTTTCAAATTGGAAATCTTCATCACAGCTATAGTCTCCTGGCATATTAAGCACATGGGTCTTGTGCCGGTTGGAGGGAGGAATGAATGCAGATTTTTCAGTCCATTCTTCTTTGAATTGCCGATTTTCACTGTCCACCTTTCTGTTAGCAGAGAACTTGGAACACGCCATTTTCGTGCAATCTTTTTTTCTCGTGCAATCTAGGCTCCTACAGCTGGCAAAGTGTCAATATGCGAACCGCTCCAAAAGCGAATTACAAATAACAGGCTGTCTGTTGGCATGGAGACAAGTCCCAATATACACCCAACCAAAACCCATAGTGAAAAAATAACATTTCGGGGGCCTCAAATAGGTTGCCGGCGGGCCGAATGCGCCCTGGGGGCCGCCTATTGAGTATTGCTGATATATACTGTGTACTGTACCGTGTTTGGGGGAGAAGAGTGGGGACTTGGAGCGTGGCGGGTTTTCAGGCCTTGGGGCCACCAGTTGGATGGGTCGCACATGTTTGTCAGCCAGCTTCCTTAGACAAGCCTGTCGGCTCTGGATCATCTGCTGCACTGTTGTATGCTTCGCAAATGTTTCCCCTATCTGGGCCTAACAGAAAAACAGAAAGACACAAAGGTTGGATAATCAATTGTGATGTAAAATCCAGAGAAAGTGCTGATATTGAGAAACAGATACACACGAAATACAAATTGATTACGTTTTATGGTCTGAAAATGCTGGTAATGTTGGACGTATTTTATTCTTTTTACATAAAAAATGGTTGTGATCAGTGACCTGCAGCTGAGGTGTGATGACAGCCTCGTACTCAATGGCTAGGATGTCAGGTCCTGAGTTCAGTAAGGACGGTGCCCCCTCCAGGAACCTCTCAATTTCCCTCAAAGCAGCCTGGGCCCCCTCTTTAGACTGGAACTTATCTACCAGCTGATTGGCCAGCAGATATGCACCATCATCACACCATGTTTGGGCCTGAAGTTGAAGAACACATGTGTATCACAATAAAGAAAGTCTGTGTCTGTGAATGTGTGTGTGTGTGTGTGTGTGTGTGTGTGTTTACATGTCTCACTACCTGTCTAAGACAAAGCAGAAGCTGGTGCGTTTGCAGAAGACGAGTGTGTTTGGTCTTCAGAGCAGCATTGAGTGTATCACAGTAGTGGCGAAGCTCGTTGCAGCGCTGTATAATAAGAGCCATGGCGTAGTGGTGACTGGCTGACAGCTGGTGTCCGTGAAGGATGATGATCTGAGCCCGAGCCATCACCTCCTGATAGAGCCAACATAGACACATCCACTACATGTACAGTATATGTATTTGTGGCAAACCTATCAGGCACACAAAGCTTGCAAATAAGTTCTGTTATTTGCAGATATTGGCTGACCTTTGCATTTGATTCCAGACTGTCCAACCTTTTGAGGGCCTGTTCTGTTTGACCCAGAGTGTCGACAGATATCAGAAGCTCCTTCTCTTGAGTCATCAGATGGTCCAGACACATCTCCATCTTAAGAGAAAACACACACAATGAGATAAAAGACTAAAAAAAAAAAGGCACACCGGTCTGGGTGGCTCCTAGAGGATTGAACAGAACTACAGTATATCTCAAAGTGCCCATTTGTATGAAAATACAGGCCATGTGTGCAGACACAACCAAACAAAAACATATATACATGGACACATGACAACAGAATGGAATCCTTACCTCCTGAAAGCTTTGCTCATATCTGAGCAACTGCAGGTACTGATGGAGTTTAAGATGGTGCTTCTCAAAGAAGCCATCAAAAGCTGACTCCATGTCTCTGAGCTGTGCTAGAAGCCTATAATAGAGAGGGACAGAGGGCCATATGTCTCATTTTGTTTCCACTGTAAAGTGCTCAGTTATTTATTTACACCTTTTAGCAACTAATCTAAGAAATGATCAGTAAGAACACAAAAGAAAAATGCTGCTCAAAGTTGTCTTACCTCTGTACTGTCTCCCAGTCTAGCCTCACATCCCACTGGGAGTCACCCTCCTTCCCAGAGGTCTCCAAGCTTAAGAGAAGATGACGACCCTCCTTTGACACTGACCTGATTGCATCCTGTCAAACAATTTACAACAGAAATGAGGAGCAGTGAGCAGTCAACAAAAAAAATAGAAGACTAATATAATTGTGGTAATATGAATAAATCTTATATGAAAACATTTGAAACCTTGAGCTTCCTGTACTTGTCAGTATGAGACTCAAGGAGATACTCGATGGCTTTTCCCTCATCAGGCATGTCTGTCTCTGCCAGCTCAGTGCCAAAGCCCTGTAGCATCTGTGCAATGTCTTTGACTGTTACAGCAAAACTTTCAATAGCCTGCAGTTAAAGAAAAAGATACAAAAATACAGAGTGACTGTAGGAACTAGGACCTGAGTGGAATAGGTGCATTTCCTCATGTATTTTATATGTCATGTTCACATATGGAAAATTTCCAGCAGCATCTTTATTAAACTGCCAAACAAACATTGGCTCAATCATAGGGGAGGTGATGAAGGATGATACAGTTTGTTTGGCCCCATTGTGTTTCGGAATTGATTTGTAGCTTACTGTTCGTAAAACAATCCAGTCACTATGACAATAGTCCAAAGTGCCTCCAAACTCTGAAGTCAGCTGGTTCTCATCGATGTAGCGCAGCAGGTCTGTGACAGAGCTCAGCATCACCACCTAAAGGTGTAGACAAAATCTGAGACCTCACAAAGAACACTTTGTAATTTCAGCAGATTTCATGTGAGTGGTTTCATTTTTCCTCCAATCTAAGTATACAGTTTTAAAATTGATAAATATCATCTTTTTAAGAGGAAAAATAATTTGGGTAAGTCTCTTTGCCATACTGGAGGAGACACCAGAATAAAGGGTAATTAGAGTCACTGGTATGTACATGAGGTTGTTTGCTATAGTCGCAGGAAAAGAAAATGGCATGACAAACATCAGATTTTCCAAATTAAAGTACTTAGATCATCAGAAACATTTTCAAAGTGGTAGAGTAAGCTGCTTTATTATCATTTTTGTTTCAAAAGTTATAACTGAAATCAGCTCGCGTTCTTGGCTGTGTCCACCACAGAACATTTGACTCATGGAGATCAGGGTTGTAAACAGGAACGAGGTGTACCTTGTTGTGATGTGGGACATGTTTGGTAACTGAGGAGGAGCTGCCTTACTGGCATCTTGAGCATGAAGTCCTCTTGGCTGAAGCGAAAGCCAATATCGGTAACAGTGCGGTGGAAGAAGCTGGTGGGTCGGAGAACCAAGACCAGGTGGAGGTTCCCGGGAAAAGAAGCCTTGGAGAGGTAAAAAAAAAAAAAAGAGAGAGAGGTTCACTTTCATATTGATGATGCTGCATATGGAGGAGGATTCACACAACACACAGCAGATTTACATGGATCTTTACATGTCTGCATACATGCATGAATAATCTCTCATTTGACAGGACACAAATCATTCTGTCAAGGTCCAGTCTAAACCGTTTCAAATGCTGCATTTCATCTTCAGGTCGTTTGAGGTCGTTGCCTGACTGTGTCTGCTCAGTCTGCTCAGTTTCTGCAGTATACTGGAGACACAGGGGTTACAGCAGTGCATATCATAAGCCTACTGTAGGTGTGAGGAGACCGGATCGAAAAGTAAATAAAAGATTTTGATATCTTATCTATACTTAAGGATTTGCACATTTCCATTCATGTAGGTGTAAGTCATGCAAAGCCAGCTTTGCAGCAGGATTTATAACCAAGATTGCCTCCTATGTATGTATTCATTTCTGGAATATAAATATAATCACTACATGTATTTTGTACGTGACGCAACTTCTGACTTTCATTTGTCCTGACTCCATCACGCTGCTCGATAACTCAAGCTTCTGCTTGATGATGAACATGCATTTAAAAAAAAAAAAAAAAGCCACACATCATCCTGATCAGACTTCATTCAGGTTTCACTAACAGCCAATCGCATGACGAAGCAGAAACGCGTGCGCTGCACCGCAGTGCTACACCCCCCGTGGAGCAGTCACAGCCCGCGCCACTGCCGCATTCACCGCGCCCGCACCCAAAAAAAAAACTTCACCCCAAACTCTTCACACCGTCAATTTAACTAAGTATCAGCTCATTACCGGGCTCCGGCGCATCTTCGGTATTCCCCGCCGGTAAAAGCAATCAGCCATGGTGTTGGAAGCCATCTCGGTTAAATGTAAGTTCCCGAAATCGGTGCCAAGCTCAAGGTAAATGCAGCTCCCTCGGCCGCCTGTCCACAGCCGCAGCGCTGCTGCTGCTGCTGCCTCTCAGACGGAGGGAGGCACCGCTGACTGCAATGTTTCCCTCCCGCCTTCCTAACTCCTCATCACCCCGCGTCATCACACAGTTTTTTTTTGCTTACTCATATACATTTGCAGCAATATGCAATGGGACATTTAGTGCAGACTGAATGTTTAGGCTACTCTTTCAAACTACACACCTCATGCAACTATACACCAAGATGAATAACCTCTTTGATTATATGCAACAACAACAACAAAAAAGAATAGTTTGATCTTATGGATCCTGTCTGCACAGGTTTTCAGAACCACGGACAGCAACTCATAAATAAAACAGCAGCCATGTTGCAGCAATTGCAGCAATTTGTCCTAAGCATGATGTCTTAGTGTCTGCTAGGGGTATTGATTCGATACAAGTGGCCTAGATGAAAAGAAAAAATGGAAATATGAAACTCACTGCTATCCTGGCAAGTGCAGTTTTGATAGAGGCCCATGTATCCAGTCTCCGGTCTAAAATGATGATAAATTTTACTCCGGGTTGCCTCGTTCTGCAAGAAAAATGAGGCAGTTGTATGTAGTTGTAATGTCATTCTGTGTAATCACTGAAAGTTTTAAAGCAGGAAAATGGAAAAGGATGTTGCTGTAAATCGTAAATGCCATTTAAAAGTGCTTTACAACTACATACATGCATAGTCATTTATCATTTGAAATTCACTGCATGATGGGAAAAGCCCTGGGGTTTGACATAGAGGGCATCACTAGGACATTTGACACAGTGAGGTGAGGAGCCAGCTGTGCTCAGAATACAAGTGCTGGGCTTTTGGTGCACTGCAGAAAGACAGAGGGAGCGAGGCAGACAGGAAAAGATGGAGAAAGACGTACCGAGGGATGAGAGTGAGGTATGTAAAGACTTTGGCTAAAGCTTCCTCTGGAATGTCACTGAAAGCAGAGCATTCTGGGAGGGTGATGATGACACTGGAGTCTTCCCCACGGCCCCCTGGGGGGAAAAAACGATATAAGCAATTGATTACAAATATGGCTAGATATGTTTTAGAGTGTAAAACTTCACTCAAAGCTCTGGTGAGGATCGGACAGAGATCAAATCAAAAGTGATGTAGGATTTTATATATCATACATTTAGAAGATGACTAAACAAGGCCTCACCTGATAGGTATGCCACCTGTTTCTCTATGTAGCCTCCCACCTCCTTCATGCTTACAGGGACAGTCACCTCTGGAAAAAGATACACAAATTATAAACAGCAAAGACCTGAAACCAAATATTACCTAAATTAATTTAATGATTTGATGCAGAGTGCTGTTTATGCAGATGATGTGTACTTCTTCAAAGATGTGAAAATATCCTAAAGAAAAACACCACAGCACAAAAAAAAGTTCATAGTCTATAAAACCTGCATAACAACTGTGTAAAAGTTCATTTTCCAAGGCCCTCAGTGAAGTAACTCCATGGCCTAAATAATGTTTCAAAGACTTTTCCACTGTGACAACCACGCTGATGCCTTTGCTTTGACATGAACGCACTCACATTTATAGACAGTGACTCACCCCGCTCAGCTTTAATCTGAAAATAGACACTTTTAGAGGTATTCCATGATAATACTCAGCAGATGTTGTTCTCTCTATATATGTTGCCATATTGTGGCAGATATAAATCCTGCATCTGGTGCAAATAAGGCATCATTAAAAAAAATTTAAAAAAACACTAGCCGGTTTACTGTACAGCATCTAAACTGATGTTGATATAGTGTTAAGTTGACTGGCAGATGGCCCAGTTTCTCATGCTTGGTGCCATTAGTGTTGTAGTCTAAGTGGCTAATAAATGCAGACAGTCTCTTACAGAGTAGTCAGTGCAGTTCATACATCTGCCCTTTGGTGCACCAGAAATCATTCAACATGTACATTATGAATGCATGTAGTGGCTGATCTTGTCCAGATTAAGGAATACGTTTAGGTTTGACGGATGTTTTGTTGGTGTGGAGACTGAGGCTATGACCTTTTAATTAAGGGATCTTTAATGTAAGTTCATATACTACATCATTAAATACAGTGACAAATAAGAGTATAATTTACCAAGCTTTCTCTCCAAACAATAATTATTATTATTTTTTTTACATGTATCTTTATTTGGAATGGACAGAGGAGTACATCCACGTGGGGTTAGCAGAACTAAACACTAGTGCCATTCCAGTTTTTGTTTTAAGTATAGAAAAAGTACATCAGCCATCAGGGCTTATAGCTCCAGTGTACAGTCACAAATCGTGGGTCAGATTCTGTTTGACCTTTGCAGATCCCACTCTCCTGTAATAATATAAACTATGTAAGACTTGTGCTAGAGGAGCATCTGTGGAAGCACAGTTCTCCTCTTAAGGCCCATATTGACACAAAAAAGGTAGAACAGATAATACAAAACTAAGTACAAAGGGGCGGTCGGTAGCGTAGTGGGTTAAGCGGCCGCCCCGTGTGTAGAGGCTTCAGTCCTCGCTGCACCTGGCCCCAGTTTGAATCCCGCATCGGACGGCCATTTACTGTGTGTCACTCCCCCTCTCTCTGCCCCTGCTTCCTGTCCATTTTCAGCTGTCCTATCATTAAAGGCATAAAAGGCCCAAAAAAATATTTAAAAAAAAACAAAACAAAACAAAAAAACTAACTACAAAACCCGTGGGGGGGATCCAAACAAAAAATTATTAACAACAGATATAGGAAAGAAAAAACTTGTTAAAACCATACGAAACCAAATCTCTGCCATTGTTCAGCAGTTTATGTAACGGATCTCCAGGGCTGTAAATTTGCGACAATTCATTGTTTCCTCATCCATAATGGATAGAGACATTAAAAATTAAGCGGAGCAGATAACTAGAAAAACACAGTCAGCAAAAGATGAGAGAGGGCAAAAGAAACAGAGAGAGAAGGAAAACAGGAGGTGTTATTTTCCATGCATCCACCGCAGTAATAGTGTCCGTCAGGCTGTCAGGGAGCAGGTAATGAGCTCTACTGGTACCTGCTGAATATTTGATGCGCGTCTGTAACAGAGAGCAGCTGAGCCAAGCTGGGCCAAGGCAGGGCCAATGGCTGGACTGTGTGTCAAATAGATTCAGGGTAGCATTACCGTCACACTGGAATAGTTATATAATCATTCATACCCTGTGCCACACGCTTCAGGAAGCGGACACAAGTCTCAACTGAATAGATGTAATGTCATTTTCCATTTGGATAACTGTCATATACAGGCATATTATTATTATGACTATGAATTATTTAGGCAAAACAGTGTGTGAGCTAGTGAGGTGTTGAACAGTCAACATGATTATTTGCATTTATGTAATACATATATTTAAGTTTCAGATTGATTTTGAAATATAAATAAGAGGTGAATAAAATAAATAAGGTGCCACTGAGTAAATCTGATAAATTATGAGAGCAGTTGGGCAAACAACAAAGGACACACAAGCACACACACTGCGGACCTCTACTGCATTTGATCAAAGTTAGGGCAGCCTGTGCTGCAAACTGCAACGCTGATAGTAAACCTTTCTGGAGATACTGAAGTCCTTTACTCTGCCCGACTACTGTTGTGGAGAAAACCTTCCAGAACGCAATGAAATAACAACACGGAGACAGCTGATTATGAATGCTTTGCTAGTGGAAGCTTTGCTGATACCAGTAGAAACTGGAATGGAGTTGATGTAGGCAACACTACTGTAAATTGTAAAGTAACCTGGGTGTTGTCATGGTTTCCACATGCAAAGGTAACTCCAGCTTTTCCTACAACACCTATATGGTATGAAAACCCAGAACCAGTAGATCAGATATGTCTGAATATTAATATGACCGTGCCCAGCATCCAGTTTTTATTTGAACAAACAACTGCTGTAGCTGATAGTTATTGGATGTGTGGAAAAGATAAATTACGTAACACACTCCCTCCCAGGTGGATTGGCCTTTGCACCCTGGTGAGGATGAAAGTGCCCATACGAGTAGTGTATAAAGGAGTTAGTGACATCCTTAGGATAGAGGAGGTACCCCAGGAAGTAATTAGATCCAAAAGAGCATTACATGATTCTTTTAATGACACTGCAAGATGAAATGTCATACAGTCAGTCAATCATGTCTCATGCCTAACCATGTATAACTAAAGGAAACATTATAAAACTTTAACACAGTCTAGCATAAATAACTAATTTATACAAAACATTTTAAAAATACAATAACAAAAATAAAATACTACTTAATAGATGCCTTTAGGGCTGCAAGTAACAGTTATATTCACTATCAACAATCAGCCTACTATTTTCTAAATTAATCTTTTCAGAAAAAAGTGAAAAATGTCCATCCCAGTTTCTTAAAGTCCAAGATGATCTTTAAATTTCTTGCTTCCTTAATCCGAAACCCAAAAATATTCAGTTTAATATAAATGTGATAAGAAGCACTAAATCATATTTGAGAGGCCTGCATGAGGAATTATTTAAAGGATTAATCGATTATCAAAATAGTTATTTTTGTCTCAATCAACAAATCGATTAGTCGACTAATCATTGCAGCTCTAGATGCCGTCTCATATCAGAATGCTGTAATTCTCTCTGAGCTTGCGTCATAGTCTTTCCATGATGACATGCAGGACAGCGTGTGCAGGCAAAAGTCAAATGACCTCTGTTTGCTGTTCTGGTCTTACACACATAGTAAGAGGAATGTTTGCCAATGTGGATGGAAACAGAGATTTGCTGACTGTCAAACAGATCCAAACTCAATCCGCTCAGTCTGCATACAAAGCTGAAGGCAGGGAGCTTATCTCTGTTGTTTAAACAGTGATATCCGCCTACATTGATTTCATTACATACTGCTCCTATAAAAATCATTCACCCCCTGTATTTCTTCATGCTTTATTCTTTTACAACACTGAATCACAGGGAATTTTATTAGGCTTTTTGACAATGATCAGCAGGGGAAAAAAGACTTTTCCGTCAAAAATATCTCAACAAATGAAGGTGTGTTTGATTGTAAAAGGGTGTGTATACATTTTATAGATAATTTAAGATGTCAATATTAATAGGTTGGCAAACTTGAAACTGGAAGAAGCTGTTTGAACATGACTTCCACCTGAATATTTACGTATATTTAAGTGTTTAGCACAGAAATACAGAAACTGGTCTTTTCATGGCGAATGACAAAAAACAATTTTCTATACTGGCTGACCGGCACAGTGCCACATCTTACTCATACAGTACAGTCTTATCATACATAATGACAGCAAGCAGAGGCTGGTTGTAGTGTAGAGAATACATATTAACCAGTATGTATTCAGTCTGATTTTGTAGAGACCCAAAAAGTGGACACACGTAATCTCACACAGAGCAAAAAAAAGAAAATCCCCTCTTACACAAACAAACATTTTTATACACAGAGGCCTAGTCTCATAATGCTTTTAGGTCATGAGATATTTTGCTAAACAAAGCTTTCAGTGCTAAGGGGATTAGACTGGTGGGTGGCTGCATTTTGATAGGAATGGTAGCAGATAGTAGAACGTTCTACCCGCTAGGATGCATCAAAATAGATTGGTTTTAGACCAGGAAGGCTGAGATGGTGAACCCTACACAACAGCTTCACATATCTTTGGCTGAGCAGCTCCCATACCTGCAATACTTTCGAGTAACTGTGACATGTGCCATTTAGGGCTGCTAGCCTTTCTGGTGTTTAGTGATTTATCACATTTTACTTGCAAGGGGCTTTCTGTCATGCTCATTTATGCTGAATATTGCAGGTGCGAACATTAAATCTTTTGAATAAGTGTGCGAGTTGCAGTCTAAGTTAGGGGCAGTTAAAGCAGTTGAAGCGTCAGCTGAGGTTTAAGCATTCAATTATGAGTTTGTATAGAAGTCCTGAAAGTAGACGAATAGGTAAAGAGTTAGTGCTGAAAGAAATTGAACTGTCAGCTGAAAAGTAAGAGATGAAAGCAGCCGAAATGTCAATCACTGTCTCAGTCATGAAAGCAACTGAGAAGTGTAAGAGACAACAGTTGAACTGTCATTGAAAAGTAAGCAATGAAAGAAGCTACAGTCACTTTAAGTAGCTGAAGTGTCACTTATATAAAGATCAGTTGGAGTGTTAGTTGACAGCTGGAGTGTGATATAGCTATGAGTCTTTGTAGTGTTTACTGATTTACACATTATTAACCATACTGCTGTCAGCATAGTGGAAATTATGTGTTCATGTTATACTGCACTGTCTGGAACACTTGTTTACACAGACTTTAACTAATAAGCAGGACAACACTAAAAAGAAGATTTAGATTAGGGGAGTCCTGTCTATTGGGCCCTGTTACATAAGTATTGTGTATACTGTAGGTTTACTTTGAAAGAAGGCCCACACACAAAGCATTTGATATTGAGAATGATGCAGCTGTAGAAGGGAAAGGACAATAGGTGAACTATGTAAACGGTTATGTATTATTATCCATTAGGTAAATGATGAATCTTTGGTTATTGTTTCATACAGCAGTGTGTCCTTTATGATCGTCACCGCATCACATGTAAGCAGGTTAGGACAAAACCAGAGCGCAGGGCTCACATTTCACATTGAGAGAAAAAAAAAAAAAAACAGTCACATGGTATAAATAGAAACTAAGTCTGGTCTCTGTTACCCACACGCTACAGCCCAGGTACAATGAACCCACGGGAGACATAAAAAGGCAAAGGGTCATCAATTAAACAATAACTCAAAGCTGCCAAGATCCCAAAGTAATCACATTAGCCTCAAGAGGAGGAAGCACCTCCATGAAGCCGTCAATCGCACCAGGCACTATTTCTGTCTGTTATCTTATCTCCGTTTTTTTTCTGCCATTTGAAAAATTGACTTTAAAATTGATGATGATGGGGAAATGTTTTTAATGCTTTTTTTAAATGACATCAATCTTTTGGAAGCAATCTTTATGTCAATTACATTATTGTATGAAAGAGACTATGAGCTTTTCCTTTCTGTACTAGATTCAGCTGCTAATTATGTCATGTAATTCAATACATCCATACGCACAACATACCCTGAATAATGAAAGCTGCATTATGTACTTTTTCTGAACACCCTGCTTCAGCATGCATTTTTTCTTCCATCACTGTCCCACAGTCTACAGATATTCAGGCTACAAATCATTGCTATGGATAAATATCTATCCATCTGTGCTGGCTTAAAACAGCTGACATAATCCCTGCAATGGCCCACACTGTTGGAGCAAAGCTGCAGGAACTGACACATCAATAAAACGGACTAACTTGCGATACAACAAGCAGTTCTCCAGTTACCTCTTGTAATGGTTCTCAGAAGTTACAGCACTTTAAATCAAACCTCTGCTATGGTACATTTGAGTTTCACTCTGCTGAACTGTGCTAAGAAATGTAGTAATGGAACAGTGTTTCAGAGCAGGTACATTCAGAAGCCTGCTAGTAGCTGTGATCAGTTAAATGTGGACTGTCAGCATCATGTGTACTCACGCTGCAGAGTGCTCTCTAGCTGGGAGCCAGCCTGCAGAAGGTACCGGTAGCTCTCCATCTCAACCTTGGGCTCTTTCTCCGACTCACTCTCCTCCTGCAATGAGGCTGGGCCCATTCCCCCTTGTCTCTGACACAGGACCAGGCTGGGAGAACCAACACTGTTGTGGGAGGTAGTGCCAGTAGTCCAGGCCTCACATCCTCCTCAGAGTCCTGTAGCCCTGCATAGTGTGCCTATATCGAGGCTGGTAGCTGCAACAGGGAAACTGTTTCACCTGTCTCCACGGGTCCCAAGATCCAGATGGGACTATTCCTTGAGGCTGATGTTGGATCTTCTTGACCTTGAGCTGCATAGAGTGCCTCCACACTGAGCAGCAAAGCTGCAACACAAAATCTGTCCACATAAGCAGAAAACAGTTTGCTGTCCTGTTGTTGCTCAGACTCCATATGATATGCGTTTCCCCTCCTGTCCTGCTCTCAGCAGCAGTCACCTACTTCAAAACAAACAGAGCTCCATCTGGCCACTGCTGACTCTCTGTTGCCCCTCCCCTCCCCTGCCCTCCCCTCTTCCCTCTGTCTCTCTGAGCTTTAGTGCGTCAGCTCTGCACCGTGCAGAGCTCAAGAGTGTACTCCTGACACACTGCCAACTCCCTCCCAACTTTTCCCCTCACTTCACACTCCTTCGTTCTCTCCTCTCTGTTCTCTATTCCTTCAGTATAATGCTGACTGTACTACAGTAGGCTGAATTGTTGGGCTGTCTGGCTGCCATGTTCATGTCCCCACTCTCGCCAGCTTTACTAGAATATAGAAGCACACACAGCAGAGAATAGATCTATTGTAAAAAAAAAAAAAAAAAGATCTACCGCACCCTCAGCCAACAAGTTTGGCCCATGCAAAGCACAGCCTTTAATACACAACAATCACATTCAAACAGAACAAATATGAAAGGGTGTCATTGTGTACATACAGATACACAGAGTCTTTCTCAACTCAACTCCCTGCTACTCAGCCCACAACTATTCTGAATGGGTCAGTGCTCATTATCAGTAGAGACCAAGTGGAGAAAACATGTATATACAGTATGTATGTGTATGTAAAACTCCTCTGCACAGTGACTCACAGTACTTGATCTTTTCTTGATGTGAGGCCACACATGGAGCTGAGGAGAGAGCAGCAGCACGCCATCCTGATACACAGCCACTCAGCTGATCCAGCTTAGCCTCTCAGCCATCTCATTACCACACAGCATCTGCTTAGTGTGGTCAAATACACACAAACACACAAGCATACACACTCCCAGCCACCCACACATACTTGCATCAGACAGAACCTGCTGACATAACTGTTGGTGTGTCAAAAAAAAAAAAAGTAAGATAAGACGTTGGTTTATCATCAAAACATTCTGCTTTATTACAGAAAATCTTCAGGTTTTGAATATACTAGTTTCAAAGAGGTACATTCAGCTTAGAGGTTTGGAGTGTTGAGGCTGGAGACCCAAAGGGCTGGAGGTGGCGAGGTGTCCCTGCTGCATGACACAGGCCTGCTGAGGTGCCTGAAGTCCACCTCCACCACTTCACAGACAGGGACAGTGTCCACAACCACAGAGCCTCTCGTGCTTTTTTTTGAACATTTTACATTTTCTTACAAAACGTGGCTGGAAAAAGGTTGCATTAAAAATACAATCCATTCTTTTATACTTTTCATTTGGACAGGCAAAACAGTAGATTCCAAGATATTTTTAAGCTCTGAAAATAGCATCTCTGATGTCAGTTAAAGGTTTTTCATTTGTTTACAAAGCAGGCAGCCCCTCTCAGTTTGTCCGCTTACACCTGGTTTCTCCGGCACAGTGCAGTCTGGAGGTGACACGTCACAGAGTAAAGAACAGTGTCCCCCACTTTCCTAACATCAGTAAAACAGACTGTCTAAGTAGAAAATTACACTTAAAGAAATGAAATCCCACCCCCCATTTGTAAAGAACAAATCAACATTAACAATTTTTCTAAATCTCCATTTGGTTTTACGACTGTAAGGTGAAATACAAGGCCGGTATACTAGAAAGTACTGTACTGGAGTTATTATTTGAGCAGGGATCAGTGTAGTACAATCTAAAATCACCATACTGACTGATTTGGGGATGTAGGGAGTATATTGGGGGGGCTGCCTGTCTTTGCATAATATGACAAAGACTATCAAATGGGATTGGCACGGGCTCACATCAGGGCTGGAGTAACACAGACTAACTCAACTGGCACAAAGCTGACCACTCTCCACAATAAAAAAAGATTTATGTAATAAAAGTATAACATTTGTGAATAAAAGTACACTTATAACAATAAATATTCGAGATAGACAAAACATGTTTGTGAGAGGGAGGGGAAAAGAACAGAAGAAAAAATATTCATTATCTAAAAAGTGTTGTGAAAATCATGGCATGTTTACATGGAATGTATGAAGCACTACACACAAGTTAAAGGAAGGAACAAAAAGGCCAAACAGTCCACTCTATCATCCTGTGGGTCAGCAAATCTGACCAAAAATAGAAGGAAAGAGACGGAGCATCGAGCCTCACAGTGGCATTAACTATATTGACTCTGCAGGTCTGGAGTTGATTTTCTTTACACTCCAACTTCAGCCTGTTATGCAAGCTAGATAATGGGTAATGAACATAAATACCTCATTTAGGCTTTAGTGCATGTGCGCTTTACTGCGTACAATGTGTGTGTTTATTGTGCGTGTATTGTTCTCGTCTATCTGATATATGTGTGTGTGTGTGTGTGCTCAGGCATATATTCACGTGCCTTAGTGACCATCTACGCGACAAGGAAACCAGTTTCCTTAATAGTGCAGGAATTGTCTAACCGAACTACATTAACAAGGTTCAAGTAATCCTGGTTTTCATGACACGCAGGCGTTTCTGGCTTTTCTCATCCAGTACAGCTGAACACAAGGGCGACACGCATACACACACTGACTTGTCACTTTTAAAAAGGTCACACTAGTGTGGACAGAATCAGACCGTTTTACGTTCGTCTTTTTGGCTTTGAGCAGATCATACATCTCTAAGCTATATATACAGTACAGCACATATATTAATTTTCTCATCTTAAATGCACTCTTAAATTATCTCTGAGGTTGGAAGATTTAGGTCAAGCTCCGAGCAATGTTTCATTGCCAGAATACGCTTAACGTCTCTAATCTATTTCTCAATCTTACATACACAGACACACACACTTTTTGGATCGAGTGGTAATATGGCCTCCATTAACCTCTCTTATACCTCAGTTTACAATAGAGATTCAGCATTGAACACAAATAATCACAAAATCATTTATAAACCAGAAACCCGTTCTAACAGTCTGCTTTGAGTTGAAATCAACTTCAGTAACTTTTCAACTTGAGTAATTTGGACCTGTGGATGAGTATATTTCCTGAAACATATAATAACCATTTAAAGAATAATCGTTGAAAAGTGCAATAACTAGCAGAATAACCTTTAACCGTTGAGCATGTGATCTCTACGTCTTAATTAAAAAATGCTGCTGGATACAGTGAGTGAACATCAGTGGAGTGAAGCGTTCTTTTGAGCCTTCTTTCATGCACGTGAACCATTCTTGGAGTGGATATTACAACTGCTTGTTAAAACACAGCAGTTTGGTAGAGCTAATGACAAGGCAGCCATGTATGCATTCATTTGTAAGCTAGTATTTAAAAAAAAAAAAAGAAGAAGAAGTAAAAGAAAGAAAACTCATGCCTGTCATCTGAGTAGATATTTTAAAAAAATTATGCAGGGCACTGCTCTGCAGGCATGCGTGGGGGGTTAGGAGCTGTTGGGATTGGGCAGAGAAGGATGGAGCAGAGAGGAAAAAGTCAAAAGACTGCTAACCCCCCCTTTTTTAAAATCACATCCTCCCAGTTAGCACATCTCTCTTTTTCCTTTCCTCGTCTTCTTCTCCTTTTCTTTTAAATCGGGCACGATGACAGACAGCTCTGACCCGATGGGCACACGACCCTGAAAGTAGCGGAAGCTACCATTGTTGCGAGTCCTTGCTGCCTTTCACTCGCGCTCCTTCAGGTGCTTGTAGGATAGTGGTGTTACAGCTGCAGTCTGGGAAAGCACAAGAAAACTGATTTTATTGGAGTGTTTTCATTATGAGCTTGTGCTTGCGCTTGAGGAAGAGAACGAGACACCTTAAAATCATCAGAGAATAAGCAGTGATTAGCCACATACCATGATACATTCAAAAAACAAAAACAAAACACTAAAATTGACACATTCCCCGCCACCAGAGACAAGCAGATATTAGTAAAGGAAATGCTCCAAATTTCATCCGAGTCTACTCATCTGATCAAGCTCAGCAGGAGCATAGAACAGAGAGAGAAAGTTAGTTTTGTCACACTGTAGTTTACCTGGATGATTGTAGCAGGCCGTCCTCCGACAGCTATTGGGAGAATAGAAATCGAGGTTAAACAGTGAAAGCTGTTTGTGGTAAAAAATCTGGTGCTATTGTTAAGCAACAGATATCGGGTGACCCTGGTCAACAGTGACGGGGGTGGGGGGAGTGACATTCAGACCTACCTACAGAGGGGTGGACCAAAAAATAAAAACACCTAGGCATTTAAGACAACATCAAGTGGTCGATGTAGGTACATGTAGGAATGCCCTGTCAACTCGGAACGGAAATTGTGCAATAATTCCACACATTTTTTTTTTCTTCCCCACTTGCAGCCTAGGGGGTTACATTTCATAAAGAGCAGAGTGTCACAATCTTATGCTTTGCCTGTATTTATTCATATGATCATTGATTCCATTATGTAATAATTATTACATAATTACTTATTATTATTAATAATATATTTAACACTTTTCTTTTCTATATTTGCCTACTACCATTTTTTAAATAATATTTTATCATATTATATTTTCCATTCATTTTCCGGTCACCCCCTGTATGTATGTCGATCTAAGGTTAAGGCAACGTTATATCATGCAGTGAGGTAAGCTCGGCACTCCCAAATGCAACCATAATTTGCCAAGAGAGTAAGCAGACAACAACCACCAAAACAGGTTTGGACATGCACACAGAACGAAATGACCATGACCAATCCACCACGTTACAAACAGCACATGAATGTCAGACAGTTATAATCACAGACGAGCCTCGTTGTTTCACACCGTCCGATAAGAAAACCAGAACAAACTGACACCTTAACACACTCAGACATTCCAGGTCCAAAAATGAGATGGACTGAAATCAAAAACTGGGTTTCTCATGCAGAAGGTAATACAAACTGGGCTTCCAAAGGGAGGCTGAAAGGAGCATGTGTCTATACAAAAAAAAATTAAAATTTGCACCTTTATGTGAAGGTGCACCATTTGACTATTTGACCAAAAAATGTTGACATATGAATCTGTTAAAGAAAAAGTGCATCCTTCAGCCAGCCAATATCAGCTTACACAACACATAGGAACACACTGGGTCTTGTTGAATGTGGCCTGTATGCCTTTGATTCTCTTGTTAAAGCTTAGAGTTAGGGACCAAAATTGCTGGAGAGGTTGGCTGGGGGAGCGGGTCTTTGATTGGCTTAAACAGCCTGAAGGTGGGCCGGTACCTGTTTAAATGACAGTATTGGACTCATCTGAAAAGGTTCTCATGAGCAGGGGCCTGGCTGAAGACCGGGGAGACTGGTGGCCCCCCACGCTCGACTGAACCATCTTCTTCTAGAAGGGTGAGGCAAGAGACACCAATGACATCACTACGCTGACAAACATACACACTTCACCTCTCTCTCCATCTTGTGCTCTCCCTTGCACACAGACATAGAGATAAACACAGGGAACAAAAACATACAAACACAAAGACTACGAAACTGAACAGGTGGAGATGAAAATCAGTCCAGGTGCCTTTTTTAGACACCTTTTCCTTGCAATGATAATTTTCAGAAGCCCCGACTTTATAATAAGTGGTCCAGATTAATACAGGGCTACTATCCTTGCACATGTCTTCATATGACACACACACGCACACACGCACACACACACACACACACACACACACACACACACAAAATGCAGTGGCCTGCAGGATTTGTGGTGAGGATCCAGGATGAGGTTTGTTGACTTGAGCCTCATGCAGGTAAGTTTGGGTGCTTTGACGAGCTGCATTCATCTGATTTGTCATGCGGAGGCAGCAGGCATTGGAGCAGCACAGGAAGCTGGGAGGAAGACACTGACTGATACACCCCGACAAACAAGAATGGAAGACTGAATGCACATTTTCAGCATGGACACCCGGTCCTACTCCACACTGCTGGTAGAGTCAGGCACACACCGGCCCTCTGACCAACATTCCTCTAAATTTAATCTAGAGAAAAGCACTCAAGTAAAAGTTTAAAGATGGGGCACTACAAGGATAGCATTCCTGATGTAATAATTAATCTGGTTTTCTTGCCTAATCTGTGCAACCGTGTGGGGACTGTAAAAAGCCCCGGCTAACTTTAGAGGATAAGGAAGGAATCTAACAGTGGGAGAGGAAGGACACAACAGGTAGGAAACAAGCAAGACTGGCAGACACAGAAACTCTGCAGGAAGAGACTTAAAGTATGAGAGCTGACAGAAAGAAAAAGAGACCTCAGTCACTCCACGAGAATCTGTGAGTGCTAGCGGTCTGCGACAACATGAAGATAGTAGATGTCCCCGAGGAAGGAAGGCGGTGTTTCATCTTTAGGGAAGCAGGTCCAGAGAGGAAGAGAAGAAGAAATAAGAGGGTGAGATAGAGCAAGAAGAATGCGTAGAGCAAGTGCTAAAGCGAGAGGCAATAGTTAGGAAAACAAAGGTGGTTAAAAGAGATGTTTTAAATAAAATGCCTTAGTAGCATAGTTACACTATACCACCTATAGCAACAACTGTTTTTAATCTGTAGACTGCAAAATTCTCAGCATGCTACCTACCAATAAAAATATTTATTTTGTATATTTTGGTTCATTTGAAACCAACTGACAGATACAAACAGAATTTATTAAAAACAAACATTGTCATAAGTTCATAATGTGCAAAACAGCTGTATGACCCCCCTCAAATACTGTATGTGCAAATGCAAAACATTTGCTTTGGTTCATTACTTTTCCCAAATAAAACAAGTCTAGACACAATTTAAAAAAAAAACATGGGTGGAAAACACATTGCATAGCGCATCCACCCAATCATTTCCAGCTGTTTGGAAAGCAAATTAGCCTCATGGGGCGCTAATGACAAAATATGTCTGGGAATGTTGTCTTCTGGGGGAAATAAGAAACTGTCCCTCTGAAATGTTATCATACCAACAACTACTGTTCAAAACAAACTGCTGAGGACATTAAAGTCTGATCTCAAAGACACAGTATAGAGAGAAAAAAAATATTTTTCAAGTTATAATCCTATGTTTATTTATCTCTTGGAATATGCCAAGAACTGCCTATGTAAATTTCTACAGTCAAATTTGATTTAGATATATACAAAGCCAACTTTAGAGTGATCCAGTCATACAAGATTTGATTTAAATCCCTCATGTAACTACACGCCACCCACGCATTTCGCTTCACTCGCAAAGGATGGGCTCCATTATTAACAACTGGTCCCTTGAGAAAACAAGTGGTTAAGTTGTCGCAACAAATATATGTAATGTTTAAGCATTGTAAATCTGAGACAGAGAGAGTCTGGGAGAGAGAGAGAGAAATAGAGAGAGGGAGTATACAGTAGTATATTAAAGTGCAAATGTGTGTGTTTCAGCTGTACCTGTCGAGCGTGGGGCCCGCGGGGTTTGCGGAACACCACAAGCAGGATCTCTGGCAGTAGGCTGAGCAGGATGAGCAAGATGATGACCAGCCAGGCTGACACCGAGCTCAGCATGTTGGCAAACACAAAGTACAAACGTTGTTGCCTCAGGAAAGGCCTGCAGGAGAGGGAACACTTTGGTTTACATCGACTGGAAGAGAAAAAAATAACAGGCCATCTACTATATAAGATATTTTATCCCGAGTTATTTTCTTACCATATTATTCCTCCCCAGAAGAAGCTGAAAAACACGTAGAAAGCCAGAGAGCCCCAAATTACAAAGTGGTTGATCCATGTCCAGTGCCGTGTGTCCAGAGCAAGCTAGAGTGACAGAGAAAAAGAAAATCACTACATGTGCATGTCAAATATCCAACACACTTGGCCAGTCAGTGTTTTGCAAGACAAAATATATCTGCTGCAAACTCTCACGTGAAAAGAATGCAGATGATATACTCTTGCATAAGTTGAATAAACAACAGGTGAATGGTTTACCTTTAGTGTGACAGTGAAGACAAGTACAGTGAAGACAATTGTTCCGTATGACCAGTTTCCAAATACCTGCATTCAAATAAGACAAATGACCAAACGCTCAGACAATGCTTAAACAAGAAATTTAATATCACATCCATTTAGAAGGTGAATTCAAACCTGGCCATTATCCTGCAGTGCTGGATTACTGAACAAAAATCGAACACCAAAGAAGAAGAGCAAGCCATGGAAGACTCCAAGTACAGTCCAGTAGAGGAAGGTTCCCCACCGTAACACGGCATTCTTAGCAATCTCTCTGAAGAAAGTCATGAAAGAGAAAGAACGACAAAGTCATTATTTGCATATGATCTCAACATGAAAAGGGGAAACCAAAAATAATAAATAAATTAAGTTGCTTCATCACATAAATTAAGCTGACTTGGAAAATGATGTTTATGCCTAATGAGTAATGTGAAGTAATGAAATATGGTTTCCATTGCTATAATCTCTTTTTGACTTTATTTTGTGAAGTACTTAAGTATATTTCTCTTTTCCACTTTTATACTATTTTCAATGAATCAGTCCAGTTATTACAACAGTGATCTTAGATCTAAAAAAAAATGTGAAAAGGAGGAAATCTTATCTCATGTGTGAATTTATGTATATTGGTCCTCTTTATTTCAAGGAAGCAACTTAACTCACAGATCTACATCTTGGAAGGTTCCCAAATGTACCTGTAGAGGGTAGCATTGTCCAGCAGAACCTCTATGCAGATGTGCTGCTCCAAGAGGCTGTAAGCCAGGATGGGCATAGAGGTGAAGCAGATGTTGTACATCGTCAGATAGGCCGCATCATACAGGGGCTGGGGAGGATGGGAGCAGGAGGGAGGAGCGAAGGAGAAGGGGTTTGTGAGGAGGAGGAGGAGGAGGAGGAGGAGGAGGAGGGATGGGGCAATCAGGGGTTAATATCATGGAAAGGACAAAACTCATGCACACTATCATACTTACATATACAGTATGTCATATAAGCAAGCTTAAATATTCCATGTCATGTCAGGGGGGCACGTGGCATGAAGGAGAATGAAATATTAAAACTGCTGTCAGGTCATCAAATCCATATTTGAATTTCTATAATGTATCATCAAGTGATTATGTTTTTAACAGTGTGACAACACACATGCCACCGAGATAACAGAATATCCACGTACCATGGTGGCAGAACATGACACGTGTCTTTATTATCTTAACAGTGCTGGGCAGTCTAAACGATTCAATCAGAGCTCAAACATCCCAGGGACAATGAGGGAGGGGCAATCGGAGGGAAAGAGTCTGGAATTCAGGAGGAGAGTTGATTCCAGGGACACGTCTCCTTTTATGTTCAGAACATCTTTGGGCCTCAGGACATACTCACTTGCTGGGAATAGCCACAGAAGAACTGGTACAAAAACTGAGGTAAGATGAAGCAAAGGTTCTGCAGACAAACAGAGAAAGAGAACCAGATCACACTGATGCACGAAAACATCAAACACCAAATGCATTCAAGTATAACGTAGGAACAAATACATCAACCCATGTTCAACCTAAAAATCTGTTTAATGTAATAAGAGGGTTGATTCTGTCAAAGCCATATAATCCTATAATCAAGTTAGTGGGTTTGTTTGGTAAATACAGACTTTGTTAAAACCCACAACGAGTTCTCAACCTGGAGAATGACATGAAGCGTTTGTTCCTCCTACCTTGTAAAAGAAATATTGCACCAGGTGTGCAATGCGAACATAGTAGAGATGCCCATGAGCCAACAAAAGTTTCTTGAGGTGCTTGAGTTTGGGGACGGCGTAATCACTGTTCCTCACTGCCTGCCGACCCTCTTTACCCTTAATACCTGAAACACCGAGAGCAAATATGACACACACTGAAAGATTACCGCCCTCCCTCCATTTGGAACAACAATTAGAAAACTGTTAGCCAGTTTCGGCATGAGATTTCTTACCAATGCCAACATGAGCTTCCAAAATCATGCTGACATCATTGGCACCATCTCCAATGGAAAGGGTGATTGGGCTGCCTTTAGAGTTCTTAACCATTTTTACTATCTAAAGATAGAGAAGACAGGGGAGCAACAATATAAAAAATATGAAAAGAAGCATTTTTGAACATCATTATTTCAGCTCTCTAAAGAATACACATTTAGCACATGATTGTTCAGACCTGTGCCTTCTGTAGAGGAGCCATACGGCAGCAGAGCACAGATGTGCAGTTCTGACAAATCTGCAGGAACAGGTTCTTGTAGCGACTCGAGTTGGATTCAGGGGAGTTGTTAAGCACCATCGACAGAGTGGCTCCATCTATGATGAAACCATAGTCCTGGCCCGCCGAAGACCAGCTCCTACAAAACAAGGAAACGGGTTTAATCATCAATAAGTTAAGATTTTGGTGAAATTATCACAGTAATAGAGTAAAGTATCACAAAAAACCTAAATATAGATCATGTAAGTCAAGGCACTGACCTGTTGACGCCTGCCTTGACTGGTGGTGCATCCTGTACAGCTTTCTTGTGGTATTCAAGCAACAGCTCATGCAGTCGTACCTCACGGCTCCTCTCTCCATCCTCCAGAGTACGCACTGTCAGCTCCAACAGCTCTGTATTTCTCTGGAACAATCTACAAGCATAACAGGTGGACTTTGCCGTCTCCATCTTGTCCCCCGTTAGGACCCAAACCTTAATGCCCGCCCCCTGCAGAGCCTCCATGGTCTCTGCTGCCTCCTCTTGCAGCCTGGTTGAATTAACGGGATAAGTGACAGATTATTACACGACCTCTAAGATATTAATACTATCACTGAAAAAGAAAAAGATCAACAATACACAGTTCTGACATAAATGTAAATTAAGGTTAGAGATGTTTCCTCAATGGATAAAGGCGATCACTCAGAGTGTCTAGTCAACCCAAATCATGCCAGAAAAATGCAGCAACAGCATGACCAGAGCCATTGGATCCACTCACTGTAAGTGTCAAGTATTCAAGCCTGTATGGTTCTCTTGGTGTATGCCACATATCCATGTCTTAATAATATGGTGAAGGCCATATCACTTTCTTCCACATCTCTGCAGACCAGTGCCGATGGTTTTGCACAATTGACCTCTCAAGTGAGCATTCATCTTTGTAATGAGGGGTTTATGCACTGCAGCCCTATTATAATATCCTCTCTATGTAATTATCAACAGGCTGTATTGCTGACACAGCCTGAACATGGTCTGCTTTGAAATAAGGAAGAGTTGCTCTTATGCACAAGCATCACAGTCACCAAATGCCTGCTGATGTCTTTCCCATAGATCTAAACACAGATGTCACCGTTTTAATTGAGACACCAGCCAGTCTAGAGTCTGTGACTAAAGCTCCTGCATCTGTGCCCCAACAATGAACCCTCTAACTCACTTAGATCTTTTCCCCTTGCCATCTTGATACAAAATAAGAATCAAACGTGCCTGCTCAGCATTTTTACACATGCCACAAAGCATAACTAGATATAAATCTGCATTAGTTATTTTTCTGTATTCATATATTCAGGATTTTCCTTTAATTTGCCACCTGTCTGTAAATTGACATATTAATTCCTAAAAGTTTGGGGTAGTATATTAAAAGGGGGTATCTTTTGATATCTAGATCCTTTTACTCCAATAATTTGAGAAGACGATTATTACATTTTGATGTAAATTCATTTATCACAAACTGTTTTCTTTTATGGTAGATACTGTAATCCAATTTCTAATTTAAAGAGAAATTATGTTTTCAAAACTGGATTGTGGAAGAATAGCCAATGTTAACCACTAGATGGCAGTGTGAGCTCACATTTAAAAGGTCTGGAAAAAAGGTCCAATTGTCTGTCACCATAATTAAGTGGATGTAGATTGATCATAACTGACAAAACACAACCAGGAATCTGATGACGTGAAACAGCTACAGCAAAGGAACAAAGAGCTGATCAGGGAACTCTATATTAAGTATAGTAAGTATAGAAATTTGTGGCCTCTCCAGTCAATTTAAAGTGTGTTCTGAGATGTCTTTATGTACTGTGTGTTTTATGTTATGTTAGGCCCCCTAAAATTCTTGCCGCTAGTTTTTAATAAGACGGCGGTCAAAGGAAGGAAGGAAGGAAAGAACATGCAAGATAACAAAATGCAAGATAAAGCTGTATGCTTATGATCACTCACCGATCTTCTACAGCAGTGGCTCCTATTAGACTCATGCCGGTCTCCACTTGGTTGTAAACAGTCATGAGCTTCTCCTCTCTGTCCTGCAGAGCCAGCCTAGCATCCCTCAACCCAGCATCTGCCTGGGCGTACTCCTCTGCGCTGAGAATTTTGTAGGCCACACACAGTGTCCGGTAGCCCTCCTGAACAGTCAAACACATAGCACCCAATGTTACAACAAGAGAACACAAAAGTCTTGACATCAATGCAATCTTAAACTAACTACATAACTGAGCCTCAAATCATAGCATATATACTTTTATTTTACGGTTATATTATTATTTTGGTAATGTCACCCACTGTTGCATTACGCTCCACATGCATGCGTATCCTTTCGACCTCCTCCTGTCTGACGCGGGGAAAGATGGAAGAGTCCGCTCCTTTACAGAAGAGCAGTGTATCACCTGCACACAAAAAACACACAAATATGTAGACACACAAACACACAGCACGGTGAGCGCACTACACTAAATCACCCTCAATGCAATAGACCTGAAAGCAATCTCAAGCTCACCTGACTTGGATCTGACTATTACGCTCATTCGCCTTCTCACAGGGTCAAAGTTCAACACGTGAAGCAGTTCATACCTTTGGGAGATACAATAAGGGAATAAAATAAAAGCTGTAGTGCATATGTTATAAGAAAAATATCAATAAAGAGTAAAAACTTTGTACTGACTTACATTTCAACATCATTGTTCCTGTTCAAAATTTTCATGGTTTTACTTTCCAGACCCAGAAATGTGAAGCCATACCTGCAGGTGGAGACAAATCAACACAAATGAGCCCTTTATGTCCTCATGTGTTATATGAATGAATGCTGTAATGAAATTTATACAATTCTCAATCTGTGAAGTCTGTGACAATCATATTCAAACGACGTCCTTGCCCTTTGAACAATTACTACAATGTCAGTTTGGCGCACTTAGCCTTGACAGTCCATCTCTTACCTCATGGCACCCTTGACCAGAGCAACCTCATCAGGTGAGGAGGCTATAAAGCCTCGCTGCTCCTGTGGAGGGTGGAACAGCCCTGCATCCACCTCTAAGCCATCCACCTGGTCTATCAGTCCGTCCTGTTGGCTTTGACCCTGGTCAGTAGACTCCTTCACCTGGACTGTGTGGCACAGACACAGGGCACGCAGAAACAGCTCTTCCTTCTCCTAATAAGATAAACAGTAATTAATACAGTAAAATAATATACTGTGTTACATTGTATTTAAATAAATTAGAAAGCAATTTTGAATGAATAACTATTAGTTAGTAAAACTGAGTAATTTACAGCCCCACATGGAGCCATATACAGAAGCTGTGGTTTAGATAAAGCCCTGGATTTACAACCATCTTATCAACATGCATGAAGCACATCTGTAAAATGTTATCAGGTGCTAATGTCAAGAGCGCACAAGCACTTTACTCCCCCTCCATGTTGCGTGCTTATGTTGACATGTCAAGGAGGCTGTATGTGGGTGACCAATGAAGGGTCTTTCTGAGCAACGAGCTATGTAATGACCATATGTTGCCGCTTGTTTGACTTTTCAACAGATGGAGGGACACCACAACACCCACCCTGCCAGCTTTCTGCTGTAGTTTGCTCACAGGTCCATCTGTGACACAGAACCCATCCAACTCTGAGCTTGCGTCCCGGTACTTGTACTGGAAGCCGTCGATGCAGCACTCTATGAACTCCATGTTATTCTGGGTGAGGGTGCCTGTCTTGTCTGTGAAGACGTACTCCACCTGCAGGCAACGTGATAAAGATACATGAGGGACACTTCCAAACCCATAAAACTTCAGCTGCCCATTTAACAGGTTCCAACAATAAAATTAGGCAATTATGCCCAGAAAGAATTACATCACATTAATCAGTTTAATGAAGCAACACATTTAATTGAAGTAATTATCTGGCAAACCAAGTGTGACTGATCTATGGCAGCACTGTGTCATTAAAAACAGGAGGATTCAGGACAGCACGACCAGTCTGGTGTTATTATAAGCTTATATTTTAAAGTAGCTCTGTACAGATCACTTTGATGGACTCAATCTTAACATAACCTCACCTGTGATTTGGCTTTTTATATAATACAATATATACTAATTTAGTCCATCTGCCTTACCTGTCCCAGCTCCTCATTGAGATCTGAAGTGTTGACGAGTGCCCCCTCCTGGATTTCAGGGTCAAAGAAGTCCTTGTCCCATGTGATGAAAAAGGATCCCAAAAACTTCTGCATCTCAACCGTCACATACATTGACACCGGAATGATGAAGTTGAAGAGCACCATGAAGGACAGGAAGTCGGTGAACATCTTTAGGTACTGTTGGGGAAATATGAGGCACATATTTAAATGTGTATTTTATCTTATAATCCGATACTGCACATAACGTAAGTTGAAACCAGTAGTCCCAACAAGAAATATGACGACTAATGGTAAATTGTAAGGTTGTATCACAATGCTCACAGTGTATCGAGGCCTAGGACTGAAGGTTAACAGCCAATGAATGAACCATGTCACAATGTAGGTCCACAGAGGCCATTTTGCTGCTGAGTTTTATTAGGTTGGATCAGAAGAGGCTTGGGCCTGTAAAACACTTTAATACAATGGAACTGTGACCTACAACTACAAAGCTCAAAGGGGGTATTAACTGAGGCCTTCTAGGTGCAGTAATATTTGCAACACTCATAATATAGTGCACTGAAGCAACACCATCAAAACCTTTGAGCTATTTTTCTCCCAGCAGCGGTAATTCCTGTCTTGTTTTCGTTTGTATTAATCTAGTTACTTAACTCAAGCAAAGAAAGCTCACAGTTTTGGACTGCATGTTCTCCATTTTTGAAACAGGTTTGGTTTGGGCCGTTGAGGTGCAGATCAGAGTTTGTTTAACTTGGGCTGTTTAAATGTGTCCTCACCAGGTTGGTGTCCTTCTCCCTCTGGGTTTTCTCGTTGTACCAAGGCTCATCCTGTCCATCCTTGCTCTGCCATACATACTTAAGTGTAGTGCACACTAGGGCCTTGCTCACCAGTATGCAAAGGTAAACCAGAAGGAAGGCATTGATAGACCTGGAAATAGAAAAAATCTAATTACCAAAGGTACTAAAGGTACGTCAGGTATTTTAAACTTGTTTGCACTGTTTCATTAACTTACTTCTCCACAGCAGAGCGTTTCTGAGACTTGCCCTGGTAGTTGAGAGCCATCTTTGTCTCCATGCCGGTATAAACTGCAACACCTTGAAAAAGAAAAGGAGAAGAAGAGGGATTAGCTTTTCAGATAGTGAGCTACCTTGAATAATAGAAAATACCGGAATAAAGTCAATATCATTTAACTTGCCATATATTTTCTGAGTGTTCTTTAAAGTTGCCCCTTTCAGCAGAAGGTTTTCTGGACCCAATGACCTGCATGATCACATCAGTACATCAAACAGTTTAGTCATACAGAAGCTGTGCAGTCGACACAGTCTTCCATTCGCTAAATGGAAACCTGGCAGGCACGCTGGCATCCTCTCTAAAATACGCAGTGACAATACACAGTATGACTGCAGTCTGGGCATTACACCGGACCCAGTGTTCTTGAGAAGGACACTGGCATTTGTTTATATGGCCATTACAAAGCAGTCAATGATAAATGCCTGTGGGAGTGCTTTGGAAGCAGTGGCTGAAGCGATGCCAGCCTGTTTTAATTTTAATGCTTGTCTGCGATGAAGGATCACTGGAATAACGATTTGTTGGTGATGCGAAGGGAAATAAATGAGTGCTTAAGCAACTGTGTTTTGATTTTTGCTCTCACTTAAAAGTGGGCTGAGATAGTCGTGCATGAGTGCTCTCACCTCACTGCAGGCTCTTGATCATTTTTGTCGATGTGCATACGGCCGACAAACCTGAAACAAAATTACATATTACACATGTTTAAGTCATTTGTAAAAAAAAAAGTATGTGTTTGTTTTGCATACTGTGGATTTGAATGTGAGGTGTCCAAATCCATGCAGAGTCCATTTACTTTACAAAACTGTAAGTACTCATTGACCTAAAATCAGTTGCAGAGGTTTGGGAGCCAGCTAATTACTGGTGGTTAGCCAGCAGCACACTGTCAGTTTAATTGACATTGAATAGCAAGTATTGGCACCATAGCTTACTTAGCATGTCTCAAACACCATTCTGATGCCTGGCTAAATTACATTATTCCTACCCCTTGCCCCAAGGGGGAGCCAAAGGCTGTGTGTTGACTAAGCTGGGATTCCTACACGTGAATAAGAATCAACTATTTTTCAGAAGACCAAAAATAACTGAGAATCCAAGGTCAACTCTCACTATTCATAAAATGAAACCTACTAAACACAAGTACACTAGGGCTTCCCGAAACATAACATCTAAATGTTAATATTAGAGTCATTTAGGACTTTTTCCAACTGGTATTGAGTTAATCCATGGCCCACGAACCACAGGCAACACAGGTTTGTGGTGTAAACTTGTTGGGCCACTTGATGAGTGCCTACTTGTAAAGGTCAGGCTGTGGCTGTTCACACTCAATGGTGGCGTTGAGAGATTCCAGATCCTTCTCTATGTCTGGCACTGTGTAGTGTGTCTGTACAAGTGGAAGAGAGAGACAGAGACAGGCATTGACTGGCTCAGTTCAACTGATAATTTTAGCCTTTCCCTACCTCTCACATACAGATACTACAGCAAGACAGGAAGACAAAAGATAACCAGAATCTCACACATAAGCACAAACACATATTTCTGAGGAACTAGATCAGGAAGGAACTTTCTTCAAACCCAGTCTAGTCTAAATATAACTTCACTATGTTTCCAAAAAACATCACATTTGTAGGATCATTAAGTAGGAACTATAACTAATATAACTTAATAACAACTTTTAAATGTATTCTTCCAAGCCAAAGTTTGATTATCATACTCCAAAAAAAATGTATGAACCAAAAAGGGGTGACAGCAGCGTGGCCCTTCTTACTTTATGGTTGGACTCTCCATCCAGACTTGCTGTGGTAACAAAGCATGTGTCATCGTCTCGGCTAGACTGGAGGAGTATTAAATCACAGGGAAAGGTCTCATCTTCCTCCACCTCCACAACATCTCCAACCTGATCAAAGAAACACAGCCAAACATGACTTTTCACGGGTTGTCGTCTCCTACTTCTTAGGCATCCGATCAGTAGGGTTTGGCAGAGGAGAAGTGACAGATTTAAACAATCAGAGCTTGAAGCTATTTTACCACTCGAGAGCAGAAGGACTCCAAAATAAACTTAAGATTGCAGCCAATTTCCTATCAAGTTGGCTAATTTGTTAACAAACAATTGCCTATTTAAAGATATAGCTTTAACAGTACAACATGAGCATCCATCCTCCGTCTGACCGCTCGTCAATATTCACTCACCTTTTAGCTCTGGTTTGGCCTGCCAACTACTGACAAAACCTCTGTCCCTCTTTGACTTGATAAATGTTTACTTTAGCTCGAGTCCATTTAGCACTAGGAGGTAGCCTGCAGTTAACTTGTGAGAGCTCCTGTGCTGGGAGCAGCTGTCCACAGTTTTAAACAAAGGAACAATGTTTAAGTTTTGACAGCTGGACGGTGAAGTCAGCAGCACTAACAGTACTATAACACAACCAGGAGACATTTGGTTCACTTTGAATGTTGGAAAATATCGTTTAATGCGTGATTAACCTTTTGAAGAACCATAAATCTTTGAAAATACTGTTACCCAGACCAGACAGATAAGAATGCATTGGAGAAATTACCTGCACACCATACTGTGAATACATTAATTACCATCACACCCATGTTTGAACATCTAATCAGCACAGCAGAGCAATGTCCCCCCCCCCCGCACATTTTCCAAACACTCATGCTGAGCTGCCAGCAGCGTGTCTCTGGACATGTCTCTAAGGAATTTTAAAAGGTACCTTGATCTTCTCGCTCTCCTTCTGTATCCTCCGGCCGTCCTCTAGCACTTTCACTTGGTACTTATTCACCTCGTTGTCAGCCTTGTGCCGTAGCCAGTCCTCATAGCCCTGCGGCAACATGTCAAAATCAGACTTGTGTTATTTGCTTAGTACAACACAAAGTACCCACAGGACATTGACAACTAACAGCGCGACATCAGTACATACTGTCACACAGTAAAGGTTTGGTAAAGGAGAGTAAGACACAAAGAAATATCGGTGCAATACAATACAATACAGTTTTTACATTTAGTATTTCATCATTATGTGGAGAAGAGTGCCTACAGCAGCAGATTGGGATAGTGACTGTCCAGCAGTGCATTGGAACAGTATACCATGAAATATTACTGAGTAGGGTAAAAAATAATAATTCCTGGCTCTGCAGCAGCATAAGGGACAAAGTCTAGTGTAGACTTCATAAGTACTTTAAGATAGTGATGGAGATAGAGGAGATGGTGCAGAGATGCAGAGGGTAGAGAGGGACACCAGAGTGTGTGCCAAGGTGCGAGCGCGAGCCAGAAAGTGGGATTACTGGGAAAGGTGAAAGGAGGAGAGAGAAAGTCTGGTTGAGTGACGCACAGAAATGATGCCAGGTGGATGAAAGGGGGACAGTGGTGGAGGATTTGGGGGAGGCGCTCCACGGATGGACAGTTGAACTATACAGTTCAACTCAGTCTGACTAATGGAGTCGAGCAGACCGCCTTGGTGTCCCACTTCAAAGCCTGGCTGAAGGCACTCCAGTGCTATCAGTGTGTCCCATATATTTTCAGAAGGAAGTCCAAACACCATTGTGCAAGTCAAAGCCCCTGCAGTCTACTAACTAAAAAGCCAATCCTAAAACAATACATCCAAAGCTGGAATACAGCAGCAACAGTATCAAAGAAACAGAGACTCCCCTTGATATTTTGTATCTCAGTAATAGACTTGCTCCCCCCTCTCTACATTTTCTCACATTCCCAGAGAGCCCATTTCGTCTTCTCCCCAATCAGAATTCACCAGCGGAGCATATTAATACAAAACCCAAGAGAGCATTAGTCACGTACTTTATACAAAAATCACAGCAAGGGAGTTATGAAGGCTGGGGGACTTATTATGTTACATGGAGAGGGAGGAAGGATGTAACAAAACAAGAGACAATATGAAGAAATTAGGGCATGACTACAGAAATCACAACCAACGTTCATCAGAGTGTGGGTCATCAGACTCATTAGGCTTACCTGCTTGATAGCGGTTACTGTGATCACAAAAAATAAGGGTAGGCCACTGGTGACTGGGCTGGTGGGGGTGTCCACTATCACCTATTGGGGGGAAAAAATAAATGTAATGTTAACACACAACAATAAACATATGACCTTCAAACTGAAAAACTATGCTCTCAATACTGTATGTCATTACAAAAGTCTTACTGCTGCACATGTGTGTTTGTGGACACACAGGGAGGAGTTTGTGGTAAGCTAGCCCTCTATATAAATGCAGGGTGTAGTCTGCTTCTCTGAGGCGTTTCTACTGTTCCCCAAATCCGTGCATTAGTAAGAAACACAGGGGAGACATTTACATTTTGCAGAAGAGTGAGGGAGGTTCTGGACGACAGAACTTTTAATCAAGTGGGCCAGGGATAGAGTGCTTAATCTGCAGGCATGCCAACACTTCTGTGTCTTTGCCAAGGCATGGGTGAGGGCCAACACAAAGCTTTGCTGGATTCACCTTACCTGCCTGAGCTGTGTGTGAGGGAATCCAGGGGAACAATAAGCGCTGCATTTTTTACGCAATGTGTGTGTGTTAGAGGACGCGTGGGGCCAGTGATCAGGTAATCCCAAACAGCCAGTTAAGCAGCAGCACCTGACCACGGCTCCCAGCTAAAACACACAAATGGCCTTGTGTGTTTGTGTGTTCCTTAAAACCACCATAAGATGGATTAATGCTGGCATTTCTGATCCTACAGACTGCATGCTGCACCCCCCCCCCCCCCCTTAGTGTGTATACTAGCATGCACAAACACGATGCAACTGGCTTGTTGGTATTCTCACCAGGAGCATTACAAGCTGGCAGATAGACACCAGCTCAAGTAAGAGCAGGAGATGTGTTTAGAAGCAATCTCCTGTGTTTTACTCACCTGTGCTTGGACTGAGAATGAAAAAAAAAAAAAACAGCAACTTGCTCGGTAATCACAGACAGACAGGAACACACAGGCCACAATCTCTCATACAAACACACACACACATACACACACACACACACACACACACACACACACACACAGAAAGTAAAAGGGCAGCCTACCCAAGCTTTACTGTGATTACAATTAACTGGAGGATGAATCAATTACAACACAGAGATGGACTAGTGCACATCGACTCTTTTGGAAGAGTGCAGATTCAGATTCAGACTCTGCATTATATTTGTAGTGGTTGGCAATTCCCGGTGAGACAGAAGCAAAAGTAATAATTCTGCCGCAGTAGCCTCAGGTGTAGAGAGCCAGAGGTGAGAGGACTTGTACATGAGGCTGGTATATGGGGCTCTGTGTTATAGGCATCTGACACATTGCTATAGGCTGTGTAGCAGGTCATGTTAGCCTTCCACTGTTTGTCATAGCCAGATTCTCAGAGGAGAAGACATCCCTACGCACACATGTGATGAAACTGGAAAGAGGTGATGGAGTGCTTTATTTCGGCCTATAATAGGTCACATTTCTTGTTCACATGACTGGATTGAAGGTTGGCTGATCACAGAAACACAAAAAAAAAAAAAAGTAACTGCAGGAAGGACTGAGGACAGCATGTCCCCTCTGATGCGGCAGCCAGATGGCCAAATTTGAAGAAGGCAACAACAGCACAGAGAGAATGCTTTAAAAAGCCACTTTTCAGCCTAAATATTGTTGGATGTTGATTTATATTTGACAATTCTGTGACAAATTTGATGCCAACTGTTCAATAGAGGACTATAAAAAGAGACAAATGATGGTGTATTTTTTGGTGTTCTAAAAAAAAAAAGCTTTCTTTTAATGTCACGCTACAATACAAAGTGAAATCAGACTTGACAAGCTTCAGACATAACTTGTATCAAGGACGACATTTTTGGAACAGGGGTTAAAACTGCTCTTTAATGCGTCAATAGCAGCATTGTTTGAAATACTGCAAAAGCAAACTCACAAAAGAAAACTAAAAACCTACACAAAACCTTCAGCTACTGTATTTCTGCCAGACCACACACATTTCTCCTGGAGCTTGTCCTTCACAGTTTCACAATCTACGCTGATTCACAACAATCCCGACCAAACTTCCACATGGCCAAATACCTTTTCCTCCTCTGCACCAAACGCAAAGCCAAAAAATCTCAGCAATAGGAGTGAACTGTGTGCTGCTGCTGATGTGCTGGTGTGATATCAGAGCTGCAGAGCAGAGCAGCACAAAGCCTTTCATCTGAGCTGGGAAGTGTGTCAGAGTGAGCGACAGACAGCGGGTTCCCGGGGTCCCAGGGCATCGCCGTGGGCCCTTACGTCCCTCCTACCCCTTTCACCCTCTAGTTCTTCCTCTATCCCTCTCTCTCTCATACTCTCTTCAGCGCGCTCTATTCCCATTTGATCACATTCGAGCAAAGACATGCAGGGCTATTTATAGAAGAGTGGTGCTTTTTTATCAGCCTGTGTCTATTTGTGGCACTCAGAAGTACAGAGGGCTTCCTGGCTGCTGACGTCAGCAGTGCCGCGCTGCAGAGACACGGGTGGAATGTGGAAGAGAAAAGGGGGGAAAAGAAAAGACACCAAATGACAAAGAACGAGACAAAAGAGGGGTATGATAGAGTTGAGGATGCATGACATTTGGGTGTTGGCAGAGCATTTGCATGAAACCTCTCAGGGGGAAGTGAAAAGGGTTATTTCTGTCTGCGGCGTAAGTGCAAAATGAGTGCACAACGAGTCTGTGTACCTGTCTCTCATCCTCTCTCTCTGATATAATAGCAGGCTGTATTGGGAAAAACTGAGTGGTTAGGATAAGGAGCCCCTCAAGAGAGGCTGGATTAGTGGAGAAACGCCAACCATGCTGCAGCTTGGGTAAACACCGTCAGCAAACCCAGGACACCCACTGAGTCATACATCACACGCACAAGCACATACACACACGTACAATGTATTCACACAGAGAAAAAAAAAAACATTGGACGCTGCACACATCACACACTGATAATCCCCATGTGTTTGTGTGAGTGATGCAAACACGCTCGCTGGTTTACGCCCACATAAATGTACTGCACTAGCTCAACATAATTTCACACATTAACTCACAACTGATTCAAATCTGGCACCTTTATCCATTAGCTGCAATAATAATGCAGAGTTTAACCAGACATACTGGAAAAATAAAGGATAGGTTGTCACCTGTAAATACAGGTGGAAAAAAGGAGATGGGGGACGAATTAAACAAAGCAATTGATCCGATATCGACTTGAGAATGATGGAATTACTTTGCGACAGTGGCACCGAGGTATTTCTCAGTTTAGTACAGTGCCGGGCTTCTGGGAGCAGTCACTCTGTGAGCTCATTCAGTCAGTATGCGACTAGAGAAAGCACATCCCTCCTGAGCTGGCCCAACACCAGCACCTGTTTACACTAGCGGGCTATTTGCTGCTATAGTTTAGGTTACTGCTAAAAAGAGAGGGGTTAGTTTCCATGGATCAGCAAGAGATGATAGAAGAGCAAGAGCAGATGTAACAAATGTTTTCTTTTTTTGTTCCCTACTTCAATCATCAACTGTCACATCCGGAGAGGAGAGGAGAGAAGAGGTCACATAAGAGCACAGAACTGGGGAATAAGGATGCCAGCTCATAGTTTCCACTTACTTCCCACATAGAAATAGATTTTTTTTTTTTCTCTCTGGAAAAAAAAATTATATGCAATTCAAAACACGCTTCTATTTTGCTCAACATTTTTGGGTTTGCCCAAAACAATATGCTTTTTGGGAAAGAGTGAATGTTATAATAAAACAATCACATGCAGATATATCCTTTGAAACCTGTAACCCAATTCTCAAGAAATTCTGTACTGACCAGTTAGATAAAAAAAAAATCCACATGCTTCTGAGTTCTGGTACTAATAGCACATAAAAAATACATTAATTGGCTTACACATGATCTACAACTGTGTAACAATAGAGCCAAAGGCATCTTAAATGGATGCTTCTTTAGAAAAATGAACTTTTGGATGAATGTACTTCACTTGTACAAATTTAATTATGTGGGAATAATCTATGTTTAAGCCTAATCTTGAGACAAATGTATGTGTGTGTTTGTGTATATGCCGTATAAACCTTTTACATCTTTATATTTATACACAGAAGTATAGCTCTGTTTATACACTGGCATTATTCCCTAATTTATCCAATGCTTGTCTTTAAAAGTCATGTAAGACAGCAGAATTACAGAAGCAGTCTGCGAGACATGAGCTCAGGGTTATGTTTGTTCCCTTAAGAAACACACACACACACACGCATCTCAAGGGAAGCTATAGCAATTCTCACACCTGCTATAATTATAATGCAATGTTTCAAACATGCTGTAGAGTTCACACATCCAGCCTGTTTCACAGCTGCTATGATCATATGCAAATGTACACGCATCAGCCATGCAAACAAAGAGCATGTTTCACAGTCAGTCAGTCGCGGACACAACAGATATTCAGTATATTTAACAGTGACAAACAAACTTATCGTTGTTTGGGTTGGAGTGCTCACAAAGTGGGTCCTTACCTGAACCAAGAAGATGATAAGGAAGTAGAAATTGGCAATTCTTCTAAACTGTTCAAACAGGTTCTTTGGTAGAAAGTTCCAAACGGTATACTGTGAGGAAAGAAGAAAACATACACATAAAAACACAGAAATAATATAAGCGTCTCAGTTTGTGGACTGCATTTTACTGCTCTTTTCTGTATAACTTCCCCGTTCAGGCATGACGTTTTTCTGTAGCAAACTTAAAGAGGTTAAAGAGAGGCTTGGCAAAAGGAGCGAGATTAGAAGCATTGAGTATTCACAGAGTTTTGCATGTGTGTATTCTGTCTGAGCTACGGAGAGGGAAAAGGAAAAGCAGCTCAATAGCTTGGAGTCTCTGTTCTTTGTACTGCCTAGGGAGAGAGCCTTTGGGGGACCCACAGGTATTCCACTGATTCAGATTAGTGAATTATCGCTATAATTTGGCTACCCCTGAATGCAGAGACAAACTTATCAGGTTGGTGACTGTTTTTGTGTGTTTTGTTCTTTAAGTGGCCATGACTGCTGATACCATCGGGGCTGAGGCGACGCTTTTATCTGCTCAAATCCCTGAGAGACGTCTCAACAATACCCTGCTGGTAACTTTGTGCCACACAACAAACTAGCAGGGTGAAAAACACAAACCAAACGTGCGCATACTTACACACATACAGAACAAGCAATAGGGCAATGTTTATGAAGGGTAATGTCTGCATGGGGATGGTGTTGAAATGCAGCGGCAGCAGAACGGCCCATCTCATTTTGCCGGAGAGAAAAGAGAGTGAAAGTAATGAGAAAAGGGGGGTGGCAGCAGTGAGGGTGGCGTAGTGTGGTGGTGCAGTAGCAACGAGAGCAAGAGAGAAGAGGCGGAGATTGGTCGTTGCAGAGTGCAAAAGCAACAGGACGATGGAGAGCGGAGGCATGGAGGAGCATAAACACTACAGCCGGGGTAATTAAAGGCTGTTTACCCTGACATACTGGCAGAAGCCAATTGATTGGCCCATCCTCACTGGGACCCTCTGCACCACTATAAATCCAACTGGCTGTCTCACTCTCCTCCTTCTCCTCATCACTTTCACCCTTCATATCCATATGCCAAACTGCCTGAGCCTGCAGCTGACACAGGACTGAGGGGTGAGATTTAGTGAGTAGGTGGGCAGGAGTGTAGTTTATCCAAGCCCAGGGGAAACCAAAAGGAACTGCCCACCCTGTCGGTACGTTAATAGAAGCCATGTATTTCACTGCCACAACCAGTGCTCCCCTGACAGACAAATAATCGCCTTCCTTTGGGAGTGAAGACGAGCAAGTGAAGAGGCAGTGGGAGGAGGAATAACGAAAGAAGGACATAGGAATGGCTCAGAGTGTTCAATTTTGTATTCCAAGTGTTAGATAAGAGAAAAGAAAATGCCTGTAGGCAGGTGAAACCTAATACGCTAAGGAGCCAAGACACAAACTGAGCATTGACATGAGCATGTGAGTGCATTTCTTACCTTGGAGGACACAATCCTGTTATCACAGAACTTGGGTGGTATGAAAGCCTCAGTGGTGGAACACGACCGATGACCAACATAGATAGTCCTACTGTCTACTCTTCTCTCATCACCGCCGAGCTACAGGAGGACACAGCAGAGGGGGGGGTAGAGATGAGAAGACATAACGTTAAAAATAAATAAGTAAATAAATAAAGAGAGGACATGTTAATAATTTAAGCTACCTACCTTCACTTAAACAGAGTTTAGACATTAAACCAACCAAACAATAAAATGTGTATCATACAACGAACAAGAACTGAAAGTAGGCCAAAGTTTGACCAACAAACCGAGGAGGGGTGCAAAATAAATGAATACAAAAGAGTTGTTTAATGGTGCATTGTTTTTTTTCCCCAGATGTAGTAAATCCACAACGATCGCAAAACCATTTGTTGTGGCCATAAAACATTTCACAGTTCGATGAGGTCTAAATTCCATCCACAGGTCAAGAATTAAGAGATTAGAATTTCTACTGTGGTGCAGAAAATTAAAAAGACTTACAAAGCACTCCAGCGGAAAACTGTTGAACACAAGCCAATAACTCAGAGAAGGGACAAAGAAAAGTATGACACGGGTCAATGGGGCCAAAATGGTGATTGTGCAAGGTCTATAACTTAATTTCTTTCTCTCCCAGGTGGCCACTCATCGATAATAAACGAGTAACAAATGAGGGCAGCCGGGAGAAAAATGCTGTGCACAGATTTATGGGTCGAGCAACCTTGTCGTGGTACAGATGGTAGGGTGATATGTGCTCGCACACACTAGCCTGATGTTTGAAAGAGGACTGACTTTAAGAAACAGGTCAGGAGCCAGAAACACATCGGACTCTTCTTAATGTGAGTCGGCTGGGGCATTCCTCTTCCATAAAAGGCAGGAAGGATGAATTACCGAGGAAGGCACAGTCGCCAGGTCATTGTTTTAACGTCACTTTGCAGGCTTATGTAAATCTCACAGACAATAGTATGAATGATGACCTAAAAAGGAACTAAGGAAAGTGCCAGGTAGAACGTTTGCCTTTTTGAGTTTAAAATCAGTTTTTGTCACACTGTGTGGAACTGGTTAGATTCATTCTTCTGTGTGTGAAGTACAGTAGCCTCAAACTAAGTAACCTGTTAACTTAAGACATGCATACATATTTGTTCAGGCTTGTAAATACTGAATTATAATGTTCCAGAAAAAGGTTATCAAGCTGCATTGTTCCTTTTTTATAAAGCAGTGGATAGAAATGGATATAATGTGGATCAGTCATGTCTGAACAAGGCTGAGTCTGTTTAATAAAAGGGCAGTAGCAATTCAGATCAACCACTGTATCATATTAGTGCATCACTACCATTAAAAATCACTGCCATCAAATGGGGTCTTGAATGAATCTCAACTGAGCAAACACCAAATGTTTCTGTCCTGAAGAGTGAAGCCTAGAAAACTACACCAGTCTCTCAAACGCCTCCGTTTCTTTCTGGTCTAAAGTGGACAGCTACAACAACAAAACCAGTGTACTAGATCAGCCAGAGCTGCTACACCCATATTTGCTTCCACCTCCTCTATCTTTCTTATCGTCTAGCATGTTCCTTATCTCACCATGGATGGCGAGATAAAGGGTACACTAACTGATCAGTCAATAAACACTGAGATGGATAAGCTGTTGACTATTTTAAGTACAAAATCGAGTATTCGTCTGTCGACTATTACTCATCACTTAGGCAGGAAAGTAGGGTTATTAAAAAAAACTTTCCAGAAAAGTTAGGAGTTAGTGTGAAATGTAAATTAAAACAGAATGCATCAAATTCAGAATGAGTGTACACAGGTTTATCAGTTTGAACATTAAATGTCTTTATTAGTTGAAAATGATTTTGCACTGCATTTGTACCAACCTACATTGTACAAATTATTCAGACGTATTACACTGAAAATTCCCACCCTACATACCTACACCTGATTGTTCTATTGATATATTTATATGGTGCACTTTCATATGATGTGTAAATTTTGAATGGAAGATTTAAGTTGACAATATTTAAATGGCTATCAAATAAGTCAATGGTTTAAGCAGCATCAAAATGAGTTGTGCATGCTCCAAACTATCCATTCTTTTCTGCTCCAACAGTTTGAAAGACCCACCAGTTCTTAAATGTAGTTGTGCTCTCAGCTCAAGAACAGGGAGTGCAGATATAAGTGTATTAGGTACACATTTATGCAGGCAGGGCATCTGTTGTATGTCAAATAAAGGTCAGAAACATGTGCATTGAGGGGACAGATAACCATAAACATCAGATCTTGGGCAAGTGCCAGGTGTGAATTATGGCTACCTGGACAGCGAGCAGCACAAAGTCTGTTGATGATAAGAAACGAGATCTTAGAAAAGCCTCAAAATTGAAAGCCTAATTTAAGCATGTAAGGACAAAACACAACCTAAATAACTCCATTTCATTAATGGTCAACACAAAGGCTAAATCTTGAAATATTTCCTGTTGTCCCTCCAGTCCAGACTAAAGAAAGGAACCAGCAGGCCTACATAGTGCTCCCTTATGCATGAGCAGCCATGTTCACACCTCAGTATGGCGGTCAAATCTACCATCCCTTCGCCGCTCAGCACACACTGACACCCCTTCAGGAAGACCGGACGGACCTGGCTGCCAGGGAATGAAGGGAGAGAGGAAGAGAGCGAGTGGGAGGAAGAAAGAGTGTGAGAGAAAGGAAGTACAACAGGATCCAAGGACACAAGCACATCCAGGTTTTTCAATATCAAACAACCACCAGCCACCAGGGAGGAGCAGTACGCCAAGAACACCCTCATGGACTACCTCGTTCATTTGTTTGAATCAGATGCAGTGTTTCTGGCAGTTATGCTTCCTCTGTGTACTCTGCAAAATGCCATCTACAAATGTAATAGCAGCATTTCAGATATGCAATTCTGCGAACACCTAATATAACATTAGAAAGCAATGTAGGACCAGAAAAAAAAAGCAATCACGTACAAAGGGCTGCGCAGACAAAACATAAAATGCAAGTAAGGAACAATTTACAAACCAAATTAGCCTCACGTCAAAGGACTCTGCGAAGGGCTCTGGCTTGTACTTTACAGGGTTACAGGTCAGACAGTCAACAGTATTTGGCTGACTTCAACTAATGCCAATCTTTCACCAGTGCCTATCTCTTTAGGACTCATTTTGCATAAGGTCACAGGGCTATCAGATAAATAAACACTCGTTTTCATGAGCAACATCCTATATAAGCAAGCTTTGTGCCTCAGAGATTATTCTCAAAAAGAAATGTTGGCACCTACATAACAACATAATTCACGTTGAAAATGAGATTCTATATAAAAAGAGGAAGTAGTCCATGACACGAGGAACTAAAGAAAAAGGAACTATTGAATGGGCATTAATTTAATGGCTATAAAATTCAATAAGGGTCAGATCATGAGGTCCACTTCATTTTTGAGCGGTTACGTGATCATAATGCTCATCTACAAAACAGCAAGTCCACACAAGAAATGCTAATGTGAGAAAAAATAAAAACTGATTGCATTATCTTTGCCTCATTGCCAAAGGTCAAATAGAGCCATTCAATGCCAATGATGTTAGCAAGTAAAGCAAAAGTGGCCAAGAGTCAAGTGCCAGTATGTCAATACCAAACAGTGGATTCATTCTTGATGAAAAAAGCATCCGCTACAAAACGTGAACAAAAATCAATAAAGCAAACATCCGATGCTCAATTGAGCTGAGATCTAATTGCTCAGTAAGAAATAAATAGTGCATTAGAGAATTGAGTGAGCCTGAAACTTTACATTAAATTATGCTCTAAATTAAATTATGCACACATTGTGAAACGAGCACAGGCTGGAACAGAGGGGGAAAGGTGCATCACTGAGAGCAGGGGGAATATAAGACTGCATTCAGCCACTGCCAAACTCCCAATGAGGACTCTGGTCTGATGACAGTGCGTCCTGTCACACCATCTCACTATTCAGTGGCTATCCGGCTTTGTCACAATCTGCATGCTGTTAGTTCAGCAGACACACTGGATAACCAGAAAATTACAAGGCCATGTACACTGTAATACAATCCATCGCAACAGCAACTTCCTGGCAGTACACTTATTCTGAAACTTTTTCAATTAGCATGTTTAACTGCAACTGACACTACCGGAGGTGTTGATTCAACTCTGGTCATTTCTGGTGCTGTTGTCTGCGGTGTAGAATGCACTGTAACACCTCTAAAAGAATAATGAGGTCTACAAACAACTACAAACAATAAAATATAACAATACTACAATTCATATTTACTGAATAATGCATTTAACGGCATGATATTGTGCAGGTGTTTGTAGTTTTCTGTTCAGTTGATGTAAACAGCCTGAAACGTCTTCAGATATATTAAATATAATTTGTTTATAGTTATAAGTTATAACTGAGCTGAAATCAGAAAACTTGACAATTTAACTTGAATACTATCCAATTAATCGACTAATTGTTGCAGCTCCACTGTTTTATTTGAGCAACAATCTAAAAAACAAAAAACAAATATATTGTGTGTACAAAGATATAAAATAGAGAAAAGCATTTGATATCGGCTATTTCCTTAAAGAATGATGTAACAAATATCAAATTAGTTGTCAGATAATTTGATCTTATTTAATGACTCTAATCTAATGATTGCCTCAATTCTTCCACTATTATCGTAACTAGATTTACCATTTGAAGACTCATTCAAGAGGCATTTTTCAGTTCTGCTGATTTTGGATTGGTCATATAACATTATGTATGACCCTCAGGTGACACCAACATGTGATTCACACAAGATCAAAAACAGCACGTCCAGTTTTCTTAGACCCTATTCATTGACGTAAACATGTTTCCATTTATGGTCATCTACAGTCTGTGAGAGAGCATACAATAAGTGGTTCTGTCTCTCAGGATTGCAAATCGCTTGCATCTTTAGTTGGCGTCAAGGCTATCTGAAGCGTGGCTCTTGCAGTTCACATGTGTACCTCCTGAAGTTAATCTGACGTAGAAGTATCTCTGAGCAAACAGCAAATAAAGAGGATACCATGATATGTAGAGGAAAAAAGGCAAGTGACAGCCGGTGTGACAATGGCACAGTGAGTATTATTTACCCTGACACAAACAGGTTTTTTGGTCAAACTAAATCGATGACGTAACTTTTTCTTACAAGTGCTTAAGTAAATTGAAAAAACGGCGAACAAAAAAAAAAAATAGAGTATGTTAAGCTTTGTTCTGATCAGTCTGCTCTTGCGGTTTGGTATCAGGGAGAGCTAAACACCAAGCCCATTCAGTACAGAATGCAGGAGCTGTGCCATTAAGCTTAAAAAAATCCACTTAGAAAATCTACTTAAACACATTTAATGAGGCGTGAGGGAGCTGCGTGAAGAACAGAAAGCACCGGGGACCGATGCTTGTATTCCTTTATGTCCTGCAAGTGTACTAATAACACTGCACTACAGTGTGAATGAGGTATTCCTTGTTAAGTTCAAGTTCCCATTTGATCGTAGTATCCATTTCATGTGATTTTCTGGGAGAACCAAGCTGCCTACTGTCTTAATTTCTACAGCAAATGAGAAAAGCGGGGCGTGTGTGTGTGCGTGTTTGAGAGAGAAAGACAGAGAGAGACGGGCAGAGAGAGAGAGAGAGAGAGAGAGAGAGAGAGAGAGAGAGAGAGAGAGAGAGAGAGAGAGGCTGAGTCCTTTTATCATATTCAACATCTGCATCTTATCGGGTTTTATGATGCTGCTCTCAGCTTAAGTGGATTCATCACAGGTCAACTGTATCTGCTGCTTTATGCAATTCCTATTAGCAGTTCTCTTTCATAGCATTTGTTTCGTGTCTCACTATGGGATCGCCTCCTGTGTGTCCTCATCAGAAGCTAACATAACATTATGCCAGCCCTAACTGGATGACATTTCTAACATCTATATCAGGAAGGGATGTGACCCTCCGCAAGCCTCCTATGGTGATATGATGTTAGCTGCCCTCACAAACCACTTCTCACTTCTCACAGACGCCTGTCGACATCTGTTATAGAGTAATAAGCTAAACTGTCCACAGAAGTGCACAACTTGGTCACTGCTTCAGTCTGCACCCTAAACCAGCTTTTATCCTGAAAGTTATAGGCTTATGCTCCTTTCTCATCTGAGGAGCACAGACAGTATGTGTCCAGTCCATGCATGGTTTTAGACAGAGTCAAGTTATTTGTCTTGGGCAAAACCACACATGGGAAAGGGATATTGCACGTGTTTATGCCAGCAAGGACCTTATTTCACCAGGGGTCTAGCAACTTCTTGTGCAGCTGCATGCTGGGCCTCACCCAAAACATTTGCTAGATTTTTATAGGTTGGATGTCACAGCACCCTTTGAAATTATTTTGAATGGCAACTGACACTGTATAAAGCCTATGACAGTTGTCCCTCACTATAACGCGGTTCACCTTTCGCAGCCTCGCTGTTACGCGGATTTTTTTAGTGTAATTTTTCATGCTTTTTTTTACAGCGTACTGTACAGTACGAACGTGCATTGCGTTCGTCGTCCTGATTAGCTAAGGGAGTACTGTACAAAATGCGTTCGGCTAGTCAGATTTACATAAATGTTCAATCACTAGCAGTGTGACTCTGAAGTGCTGTATGTTTGCAGTCAGAGGAACTGTGAAATACGCGTGAGTTACTGGTAATAATTTCTTATGTGTCAAACCTCGTAGATTGATCATTAAAAATAAATTTGTTAAAAATGTTTAGGCTTGAAAACAGGTTTTGATCTTTGGTTTCATTTACTACTTATTTTTGTTAAATCTGCGAAAGTTTGAACTTTTGAATGAAGAATGTTTAAATAAGAGAGAAATGTGAGAAAATGTTAATGCCTGTCTGAGAAAAGTGTATAAAAGTGTGTGGTTAGGGGTTTTACGGCCTTAAAACACATATAATAATTGTAAAAAATAAAGATGATTACTTTGCAGATTTCGTCTATTGCGGGTTATTTTTAGAACGTATCCCCCGCGATAAGCGAGGGACCACTGTATATATGACATAGATGTTACTAGTGCCAGCGAGTTAGGGCTGGGGTAATGTTATTTGAGCTTCTGATGAGGTCAAGCAGGAGGTGTTCTCATAGTGAGACACTCACACATGCTAATCAGAGAACTGGGGGTTACATTAATAACTAAGGGTTTCCCCTCTCACAACAAGCAGTAAGAGAAACCTTAACAGGTAAAGTCCCTAGAGAAGATCTATGACATTAGAGTAAACCGAGACGTAAACATCAAACAGTATATTGAGAGTAATGGAATGAATAAATGCCAGAGCAAATGTCTAACCTCCAGTAAACAGTTTCAAGAAATGTTGATGACAACAGTAAAAACAGCCTAACTGCAACATAAAGTTGCTATTATGACAGGCTGAATAGAGCTGAGTGATGAGTGTTTGAATGTGAGGGGAAAGATGCATGCGTTGAGTCACTGCAGTACTCTATCTGGCACTCGCCTTCCTTTCATTCCCTCCGTCTTTCTTGTCAGCCCACTTGCCTGTCTTCTTCCAGCATGCTCACTCTGTCTCACTAATTGTAACTCTCTCAGTTTTGATTACACATCCAAGTGCTCATTGTCTAGGCGGCAGAGAATTTACAGAGGCTACATAATCTTTTGAAGAAAATTCAACAAAAAGACGCATTAACATCAAGCAACAACTAAAAGTTTGTCGCTACAATGACCTTAAGAAGTATTCACACCCCTTTGTTTCATTTAAAGCAAGCAACAAACGAGCTCTTCGTGAAGATGTTTCAGACGCACTGATATGTTTTTTGTTTTAAAATCATTTCTAATCAAAGAAAATCTCATTTATTATAATTTAACCAGCTTACTGCATTTAATATGACCAAATTGTCTCACCAGAGAGCAATGGTAAACATTTCATATCACTAATTATACTGTGTCGTTAGGTTAGAGTGAAACTTTTCGGTATTTTCTTTTCCAGCTTTAGTCTTCCCTCTAAATCTCCAAATATCTAAGAGAGCACATCATTATTAGTACATCATAAAATCGTTTTATTGGGTATGGTGGCTAGAGCGTTTGTCCATACTTTGAGGTTAACAAATTAAGTAAAAGCAGAGCAAAGTGAAACTATAACAGAAGTTACCTCCATCATGGGTTCACCAGCACTTGGCATAGTCTACAGACCCCACATGAGGGGCCACACTCTCCTCTGTCCGCTGTTTGCACACAGTGATGAATAGTGCCACAGAGAAATGGTAGTCCAACTTGAACTGAGGGCTGATCCTAAGGAGCTGTTGTGGATAGGCAAAGGCTCATTGTTCTACTAGCATCCCTGCAGCTGTACGAGACACAGAGTGTACTGTACCATGGGCTGGTACTGGCCTACATTACACTGTGTCCCTCGACAATGGGGAGGAGGGGAAACTCATCTAGACCTTGCACTGGGAGCTGCTTCCTCAATCATTAGGTGGCATCAAAAAACCACAGACAGCTTTTGTGCCATCTCGACTTGAAATGCCTATGATCTGCTGAACTCTTAGACATGAAAATATCTAAAAGCCAATGGAATCTTGTAGCTAGATAACAGGTGGCCATGAGATTAAAATGAACCACTCATAGATTTCTGTCAGTGTACAGTGAACTATGCAAGTCACTGGTAGGAAATTTTTGAGCACTGTGGCTTGGTCAAACACGAAAAAAATGGCCACAGACGTTACAACAGGAAATGCATAATCAAGTCTCACTATGCTGACAGAGGTCTGTGAACATTTGTGTATCCGACACACCCGGTTCCTCAAAACTGAACCTTACACAGACTAAATAGAAGACATGAATGTAGCCACAATAAATGTGGGAACATGTTTTACAGTCACTCTGCAAGTTATTTTTTAACTGGTTTATAGTTTTAAAGCATTAATTTACTGAGGCTTTGGTTTGAGATTACATGTTATTCCATCCTCCCCATCTTGAACTTTGTCCCATATCATTTCTACCATCTTCAAGACAATTTACTGTAGCTCAGTAAGTCCTGGTGAGAGTGACAAAAGCAAATAGGGTTCTTAGGGAGACAACCACCACACTTGTGTGTTTTAAGACCAGAAGAAAGGGAGCACATGTTTGAGCAGCAGCCTAGTCACACTTTAATCTATAATTAAAGAGAATTTAAAGTAGTGTAGCCATAAATGGATGGTATGGTTTTCCAGCCAACTGCACATACCCCTCTGTACTGTGCATGTGCACGACAAATCACCACCATTCATCTACTTAGATGAAGGTGCTCGATCCAGCTGCTTTTTCTACATGGTGTACAGATTGTAACTTAACTAAACCGCACAACACTGCAATGGATTTCATTCCCACCACATCTGGCGGAGAGCCACGCAATACCAACAAAAAGGCATTTACAGTACACTCTAATGCTGACAAGCTTAAAAATCTCCATCTCAGCTACAGCCCTACTGATGACATTATCTTTAATAATGTACCAGGCTACGCTGGCTGTAATTGCTATTCAATTAATTATCCTTAGACACTGCATAGGGGGGGTAACGAGACTAATGACAAAAAAAAAAAAATCAATGTGGCTCTTTCCTTCGTCTGCTCAAAGGGCATGGTTGATTTGGGTTTGGGATTCCTCATCAAGCGTTTCCTCCCACTGAACTGTGACCACTTTTAAAAGACTCATTTTTCTCCCAGTGACTGAGAAATAGCGCCTGTCTAGCAGGGAGTTTGCCGTGGAGATAATAATTGTAGGCTGTTGGTTAACCCAGGTGTTCACGCGAGCATGAATGGGAGGTGGGCATGATCGTATGTCTTCCAGTGCTCGTTAAATGCTCACATGGACTTTGCTGTTCCTATTCTCTGTGGACGCCGGTACCCTATCATTTCAGGTGACATGAATGAAATCCTGGGATGACGAAACATCACGTGCTGGCGTTTCTCCTTCTTCTTCCATGCTCAGACACAGACAGTGAGACATACACACAGACCAAAAAAAAAAAATAAATAAACATCCCCCCCCTCCGACACATCTCAACATTCTCTTCACATCTCACTGCGAATGCTGTCTGGGTAATGCTAGAGCTGGAGCATGGCACAGAAAATCTCTGGATGAGCCTTTATACATATATGGATGATGAGGACGCATTTTGAGTGCTGCTAGCCTGGCATAGATACGTGGGTCAGGGAAGGGAGGAGCGATGTGAGGAGAATTCAAAATAAATGAAGCAACCTGAATAATTTAAAGCTACAAACTGAGAATTGAGCCTGGCTTTTAAAAAAGAAGTGGAAAATTGACGGAAAAAGCCATCCGTGGTTCCCTTGCATCCAACCTGACCCGTCCACACCAATGTTACCCACTACAGGAAGCCTGAAAAGGTCTGTCCATTACGTGGAGAAAGAGATGTGAGAGGTGCAAGGCTACAGGTCCGCCCCCTGTTTTCACTCCAGCACATTCAGGTTTGAGTCACGCAGGGCTTTTCATGCTCCCCTACTATATTTCATCAGCCCGCTATCCCACAGCCCAACGTTTATTCCTTCACACCGACTCCCTCCTCACACTAAATATATTTATTATCCTGCTGTGTGTTGCAGATGAGCCCCCTTGGCTGGGTTTCCATTACTGGGCGGAATGCAGGAGACCAGACGAAGAGAGAGGAAGGAAGAGAAAGAAATCAGAGTAAGCAATTCTGTTCGCCAGCCGCTTCGCATTGTAAGACTAATGGCGGCAAAACTGAGCACGACTCTAATCAATATGCATCTCTCCTAATCAAACAGAGCAGATAAATCAAACGGACCTACATGTCTTGTATAGTCGATGGCCTTCAGATGTACTCTTGCCCTAATCCAAAACACGACAACTCTGTTTTCAAGGACTCTTGTACCTCATCAGTTAATAAAAGCCTCTAATATGTCCACAACAGGTGCTACAGTACTAGCAGCTCACAGACGTGAGTATATAAAAGCAAGACTGACCTGAATGCAAAATAGCTGAGCATTCTGAAGCGCAGCAGGTAATGCAGCAAAACCAAAATAAAGCATGAGCTACATTTAACATTACTGAGTGCTTATAACGTTGGAAATTAGACTCATTACTCCGATACTTCCTAACATGTGCTCTTTTATTGCTGAATGAAACATTAGCCTCCCCTGGGAAGTCTGTTTACGTTAGCAAAATATGTTTACACAAAGTCACCTTATCGTGCAGGTGTGTGCACGGTTAGTTAGCATACAGGTTTGTGTATATTGCTGACCTGAGAAACAGGTTTACACATAGGGAACTCCAGAAGCATTTGACATGCAATCCTTCACACATACCAGCATCTCCTGCCAGGTAGGAGGAATGCTTACTAGTGCCTGGGTCACAGACAAGTAGAGACAGATATCTGAGAGTAGTAGGCCTTGGTGCATGGATGCCTGGACTGTGAGAGAGAGAGAGAGACGGAGAGGAGCGCGGAAGGTTGAGGGATGAAGGGGAAGCCCTACTGTGAAAGAGGGGGATCAAAGTGGTGCTGCATCCTGAGCAGACTTGCGTCCTTCAAATCTAAATCAGGCCACAAGAAAAACACTCAAAGCACGTAGCTTCAAAAGGCAGATATTCGCTGCTATAGAAATGAACTGTGTAAATGCCATGACAACAGAGGAGTGCAATCTGTAGGCTCAAATTTCTTCACAATGCTTTGATAAGAACACATTGCCGCATGTTATTTTAAAATGCTACCGACACTAAACATATTACGATATGTCATGTGATCTACAGTTTGTGCCTAAATAACCCAAAGAGGCCATTACAGGTGAAGATTTGGATGGGTATGTTTACACATTATGGCAGAAACGGGATAGATTATTTATAACTACGTCTATAATCACGTGAAAATAAGAATTTTTTGCTATTGTTACCTTTGAGCCTTTTATACAAATGCTGCAGGTCCATGTTTTTGACTGTACAAACCAAACACTGACTTTATGTAGGGCTTTTCTCTGGACAACGTAGTTTCTCTTTCTCACGAAGGAGAGGAAGAGGCGAGGGGGTTGCTATCGGCAATAAGACGACTAGATGTCACTGACTGGTCCTTTAAAATGCAATCCTTATTTCTGGCATATGAAAAAAAAAAAAACAACCTTCACTTCACACAGGAAATGTGAATAACAAACATCAAACAGTCCAGGCGGTCAATCCTTTTCTCAATTTATGATTTTGTCTATAAAATATCAGAAAACAGAAAAAGTCTGACGACCTGTTTACTATCACGTACGACAAATAAAAACCAAAAATCTTCACAAACAGGGAGCTGAAACTAGAGAATGGTTGACATTTAAAGTAAATAACTGTTTCAACACTAAGTTCTATTTTTACATAATCCAAACACAAAGCATTTTTGTTGGTAACAGTGTGAGCATTTCCTGCCTTTGTGCGCAGTGTAAGAGCACCTGTGGAGCTTCAAACAGGACATGGGACACTACTGAGCAGTAGTCGTGTTTGTACAGTACAAGAGTCAAAATATAAATCAGAACATTCGCACGTGTGGTTTTTTCATCGAGCTAGCGAGTGGGAGGATGCCTACTGGTTACCATGGTGCAAAAAAAAGATGCTAAGGTGCAGCCTAGGTGATGGTGTTTTCATGTGACTGTGATATTCTCCTTGTAGTCAAGGCAGGGAGCTCCCACAATGAATACTATCACATTTCCACCAGGCTCCACCTCTCGCAGATCACACTGCTGCCTTCGAGGGCTTGAACGAACATCAAAGGCAACTGTGTGATTTTGCATTCCTGTCAGAGCTTTACAACCAATGGAGTGTCCCCCCCCCTGATGAAAAAAGCCCAGCCCCATTCATTCCCATAGCCATCTTTAATGATTTTCCAAATAAACACTCACGGTTTAGTGGTACAGTGCACCATAGTGGAAGAGTCAAGTGAGACACATGTCTCCTCCTCAGCGCATTTTGGTACGAGCAACCCCCCCTCCTCTCTCTCTCTCTCTCTCTCACACGCTCTCTCTCTTCATGATGCACATGTATCTCCCATGGGCAAAGGGGAGGGTGGTGTGAATCAGGAGGCAGAGAGCCAGAGCCTGAGATAACGGCGATGTGTGCATCAATGACAGTGTGGCTGGCTGCTCCGCACAAAATATTATTTACAGCTCACACTGAAGAGAAATTACAGCAGCAATCCTCTCCAGAAGCAGGAAAATCAGCTGACCTGGCAACACTTAGAGAGAGGCCAGGAGGAGGGTCAGGCACTATAATTATTATATTGCTTCCCCTTATTCACTGTCGGTATCTATACTGCTCACATAGCCCGGGGGGGGATTCAAACCACTGGTGACAACAGGTTACTGGTGCATAAGAGGATGATAAAGAGGCAGTAAAGGCGGTTTAGCATTTATAAACCTGGCCTCGCGGACAGTTACTCCACTTTCAACTAGCCCACTCTTGACTGATTAACATACCGAGGAAGGGCAGTGAAACCAGTGGATGAACTTTAAAAAGGGTAAGCATTAAATTGACCAATCGTGAAATATGATGTCAAAGCAGTTCATGCTGGCAGTATACCAACTTCTTGTAGTGAACAAATGCAGTGGCTGGACAAAGAAACATTACAGCATGAGGGGGGGGAAACTACTATGAGGCATCCTCAGGAGGGCTGCATAAGGGTAAAAAAAGGATAATCAGATTTAAGAAGCTAGATCCAGTGAAATATTAAAAAACTGATTGATTTTTCTGCTGACCACGAAGACTACGGGGACATATCTTTTTGATGCAAAGTCTTTGTGCCTATAAATAGAGTGCATATTTATTTTTAGCCCTTCAGACCCCAGAGGAAAGCTGCACACCTCTCTGGAGGCAAGTGGATGCTCTCTTCATTTAGCTTTTTGTTAAAAAGGTTATACTACGTTTCCACTGTACTTTAGGTTGTTAACAAGATCACACAGCAGAAAGCAAGTATGTGATATATATATATATATATATGAAGAAATGCCCGTATGTAACCTGGAAGTGTAGTTCAGTGAGTGAGTTAACTCGCAGCACATCTGTCGTGACTTCCTGGCTGAGAACAACTTACCCAACTAGCAGTGAGCTAACAGGGCTGGCACAACAAAACAAAACAAAACAAAAAAATAATAATAAAGCAATGAAGTGAGACAACAGCTGTGTCTGTGCTGTCAGCAGTGTGGAGTAACAGTTTGCTCAGAGCTAGGTGGTTTCTCAAGCTACGAGAGAGAGAGAGAGAGAGAGAGAGGGGAAAAGGAAACGAGTGTAGATGCCAGCTTACATTCTTTCAGGGTATAATCACAGCAGTTAAAGGCTAGCAGGCTAACAATATATGTGTGTGTGTGTGTGTGTGTGTGTGTGTGTGTGTGTGTGAGGTGACAGGCACACATACCAAACGGTTCAATCTCCTCCGTAGCATCTTCTTGTTTTTGTTTTTTTCTTCTTCAATGCTGATGAACTCTTCCGATTCAACAGACGCCTCCTCCCCCGGGCTCCGCTTCAGCTTTCTCCGGGGAATAACTTTACATGTATGTGTTAGTTGAGCCGCTAGCTCCTTTAGCTATCTACTCTCTACTCTAACGTTAGTTCTAGCTATATGAAATGCCGCAGCGACGCTACATCGTTTCCATTTTGTGGTTTGATTTCGGGATCTTCGCACCATTCGCATTCTCACCCCCCTCTGAATATTTTCCGCGTTGCGGTGTTACTAGTGGCGCTTCCCTCTGCTCAAGCCTGAAACAGTCCCTGACATTTCTCTCCGTGCCCTGTTGCTGCTTAGACTCGTACAAACCATTTGTGGCTCCCACGCCTGCCTTTGCGATGACTCAAAAACTGAACCGGCGCACACCAACAACTTCACTTCTCTGCTCCTATCCCCGCGCACAGCTCTCCTCACCTCGCCTGTCAAACATTTTTTTTTTTTTTTTTTTTTTTTTTTTTTTTTTTCTTACTCCCGCAAACCCGCAGCAACCCACAAACGTTCCCACGTTCACAAGCTCCACCCGGCGAAGGTGCGGCGACTTTCGCTCACGCTGGATTCTGGGTAATGTGGTCTCAAGTTGAAACTACAATCTTTCCCTATTTCCCCCCCCCCCTTTCCTGCATGTTGTGTGGAAGAGATTAGCATGAGAGTGGTGGCAGTTTGTTATTGTACTTTAGGGATCATTGAGCACTGAGTGGAAGCCTCATATACATTTGTGCTCTGGAGGGATTTTCCAGCATGACAGCTCATTTCTTATAATGGAATGATGGATAATAAGCTTTAGGTGGATAATGTACAAATATCTCAGCACAACCCCAAGAGGCAGCTATATATAATAATATATAGCAACAGGTAATCTGTAAACTACTTATGTAAAAAGCTTATGAAATTGATATACGATAAACTAAGCTAATAGATTTCTCACTATTATTATTCCATAGCAGTGTTTCTCAAACTTTGTGCACCTAGGCCAGCATTTTATCCTTATTCAGCTGCAGACAGTTTACCAGGGAGACAGGTTTATTCCTAATGAGAAGAGTGTTTATTATTGACTGTTGTTGAACTGGTTAAAGAAGTTCATTTGCATAAAAGGGGACACTCCTGAGCCGCATTTCTCTTCCTGATATTCCTGTTTGGAACCACAATTGCAGTGTTTCTGTCACATTTTAGCTGGTAACTAAACATGGATGTATGCGCATGCATGAACATGACTTGCTGGCTCATATTGAAACAAAAAATATTAAAGGAAATGCAAAAAATATTTAAAATTACATTTGAGCATTTTATTTAAAATGTTGTTGTAGTTTGATAGTATATGTTTTTTTAAATAATTTCTTTCTTTTCTTTCTTTTTTTTCCAAAAATATTTCAGATTCCCCCATGTACCACTAGAGGTAGGTTGCGTATCACTAATGGTGCATGTACCATAGCTTGAAAACCACTGTCTTAGCAAGTCTATTTAGCCTATAGAAATGTTCTTTGTTATATTAATAAGTGATGCCTTTGAAGATCCTGCACATAGGCCTACACTAACATCAGAATGAGTTTTATTATTATATCTGTAACCATACAATCTTACTCCAGATTTAAGTTGCTTTCAGTGTAAAGTTACCAAAAGGAATAGAGATAAATAGACATGCAGCTAAACAAAGACAACAAATCTGAACAAAGATAGGCAAATAAAAATACAACTATATACACAAAAGTATAGTGCAAAAGTAGTTGTGCGTATAGAAGTGGGTATGACTACATGTTTTTAGAGATGTTCTGAAAATTGGTCCAGTATTGTGTGAGAAATAATAATTGTGAATATAGCTGACTTGATTTTAAATTATTTGCATCTGTGTATCAGACGTGTTTTGTGCTCTCAGGCTTAAAAGCTTGTACTGTCGCATCTTTAAAGAGACAGTAAACAGTAAAATGAAAAAAACCCAACAGGCAATCACTACAACTGCATCAAAGTAAAGCATTACAAGTGGGTTTATAGACAATTTATAAAAGATCATTACATAAATGTAAGTGAGTAATGTAAATGAGTTTTGGGACTTAAGAAATTATGTTGATTTATGGGCTCAAACATCAAATGCCCTGTCAGCTTTTGTTTTGTTGGCATTTGCCCAGGGACCTTTAACTACTCCCTGGCTCAAAATTTTAAGGTCTAACACAGCTTAGTGCCAACCCATGTGTGCCATTAAAACTAATGCGATATGGTCTTTTTGTTTTAGAAATAATCGGGGCCTCTGCATTTTGTACTGTGTTGAAGCAGAAGACCAGTTCAGCAGTTGGAAATATAATGTCATACAGGAAATCTTATGTAATTAAATAATGCAACTTCCACCTCAGCGTCTCACTTCTTGCTTCTAGATTCATAATCATCGTGTTTGAGAAGGGTAAAGTTTGAGAGACTGAATTCTGATTTTGGAGAAATCTACATCTGTAGTGTCTTAACTACTGGTGTCATCAGGAATAATGTGCAGATGTAGTGAAAATTTGTGCTATTGTGGCACAACTTGAAGCAAAGAAATGCAGTATAAGCTGAAATCCTTTGAAACAAGGAAGAGGAAAGAACTTTGTTCCCATGTTGTGGTTCATCAAGGCCCATACTGACAGAAAAGAATGCATGTAAGCTTTAGATGCCCAATTAGATGCAAAAGTAGTAGGAATGTTTGGTCACTTCTCTTGTTCAGTCATAAATTGTATCACCATTAAAGCTTTTCATGAAAGGAACCTTTAACCATAAATGCAATACATGCAATGTGAAATAGAGCCAGTGCTAGGGCTACATGCTGTGGGTTATAGAGCATGTAGGTCAGAAAGAGAAATCCGACACTCTTGTGGTTCTCAGAAGCTCATTTGTATTTGTATGTTCCATGGAGTGACCTTACGAGCTATTTGCATGTGGCATCAGGTTTGCATTTTTGCTGTGACTTCCTCGCTGGAAACATAATGTGTAGTTCAGGTGCAGTGAATCTATAACATACTTTAGGTATTTGTGCACAAACGTAAGAAATTATTCATGCTATCAAGGGCACAAGCTTAAGTAAGCTGAGGTCAGCGTGGTGTTGTGTGTCTATCTGTGTCTCTGTGTAAATTGATCGCCTGAATCACAAAACATTCTGTGATCACATAATCTGTGTGGTTTGTGTATTATGTGTCAATTGAAACTAGTCAACTCTGATGAAAAAATATTAGCAGCAGGAAAAAAGACTGTTTTACCTTCTTAAAGGTGATTTATTAAGACTTATACATAAGGATCATACATAAACTGTATGGTTGAAAAATCAGATAAGATATGGTTCAGAGCAATGACTCTCACTCAAAGCTATAAAATCCTGTTCATCCTGTTAAAAGCTAATGTCTCAAAGCTCTCAGAGTAAACACCTTTCAGGCACCATCTTGTCTGCAAAATGTGGTTTCAGTGTGTGTCACGCAAAGCATGACAATCAGGAAGTGGCCACTTTTAATACACATGTACTTCATAGCTGTGGTGAAGTTTAAAATTAATCTATAGCTGCAGTTATTAGCAGCAACACAGTCTAAGTACTTGTGTAAATGTTTAGATTTTGACTCAGACCACTTAGCTAGCTTAAATAACCAAGTCACAGCACTATCAACACATACTGCACTTTTTTTCATACTGTCACTACTTTATACATCATCAAAATGTATAACTGTAAAGCATGTGTATACATTGAGGTTGCAATCTGCAGATTAATTTGTACATCATTAGTTGGACATTTATTTAAGGCCAGATTCCTCATGATATTCCCTTATCCCTCGCACTGTGAAGAAAGCTTAGGTTTGCAAGACTCAGCTTGTGGCCTCCTGTGTTGATGTTCTTGCCATTGACCAGCCCAGACAGGCTTAGTTTCACACGTGTTCTAAGTGTCTGGGTGTTCCCAACACTAACAAGGCTACTATTGTTCACATATGTACATCTATGTCATATGTCATTCATATGTCACCTTGATGCCTATGGGATCATGATCGGTCCATCATCATGTTTTTTTGGTTTCATGGACATTCGACAATTAAGCCAACATACCCCAATTTTGCTGTCTGACATATCATACATCAAATCATAAAAAAAAAAAACTTCTGCACTAGTTCTTTAACTAAATTACACACATTTAGGCTGTTCTAGGTGATCTCCTTTTGATAACTAAACTAATAAAAAGAAAATCTGAAATTGTTTTGCCCTGATCTGGAGAAACAGAGAAATTCTCTGTATTAGAACCAAAAGAGTAATAATAAAAAAATAGAAGCCAGTTTGAGAAATTTGATGATTGCATAATAAGGAAGTATCTGTCCTATCACGCCATTGCCAAAGTTGGGCTCTATCTCCACCATGTGGCCAAATGAAGAAATGTTTCACTTGATCTGACAGTTGAACTTTGAGAGGTCAAAGCACAAATAGCAGCTGCAGTGTAGTTAAGGGAACTGGATTTCACACGAAGGCCTTGTGTAGAAATCTTGCCATATAAACTGTGCCCATTACCAACTCATTACACACTGGCCCAGACTTAAACGTCCTTTAATGTAACAGAAGTCAAGTTACTAAAAGAATCTCACAACAAGCTCAGTTCAGTAGCTCTTCTTGAGCTTCTCAGCATCTTCATCTGCCATCTTGCAGGGTAAGATCTTATGATATAACCTGAAACTGCAGAATAGCCACTTGAATTCTAAAGAAATTCTCAAAAATGTTAGGATTGATCTTTTGACCAAGTTTCCCAGCCCAAGGGACTGGGTTTCATAACCGTGAAAGTACAATTTTTAACGTAATACTGGTGAAGATGGTCAATCCTGAGCCATGCCAGCATTACTATCTGTGTGATTCCATGTGTAGAAAAGGCATCAAATCAATACATTTCATTCAGTACGCCAAGCTTTAAAGTTGCAAATATTCACCGATTGGGTGCTGCAAATTCAATTCTTGTCCACATGGTGGCAGCCCAGTAACATCAATGAGATGTAGGAGACTTGTTGCACTGAGGAAAGAAAAGTGGAGCAAAGCTGTAATATAGTTTGTCTCAAGTTAGTTTATGTTAGATATTTATGAAGTTGATTGCAGGCAAAAAATATGTTTGGTTTTTTTTAGTTATTATGTATGTTAGCATAAAATTAAAATATGTTATACATCTAAACAATTTCAAAGCATCTCTGCAGGCTGGTCTTTTAAAGATTGTGTTTGGTAAAATTTATATTCAAATCATAAAGTGAATGCTAAACAACACAAGACACCACATGACATAAACAACAAAACTTTTGTGCATGTTAAAAAACAAATAGCAAATTAAAATCAAATTAAATATATGGATGCACTGTGTGACCTAATGTCAGTGTGGTTTAATAATGAAAATAGAATAAATGCCACAAAGCAACTGCATGAAAATTATGATTCTATTTCAAAGTGAAAATAAGACTTGAGGGATAACAGTAATATTAATTTGAATTTTTGTGAGTATTTTCATTACTGATGAATTTAATAGGAAACAATGAACATTTATTGGAGAAAAACACATAAGATACTACTTTTTAAACCATGTTAAGTGTTTCCAGGCCTTTTTTTAAATTATTATTATTTATTTATTTTCAGTATATGAATTATGATGTATCTGATATCCACAGATGCTGCAGCTTCTTGGTCTGGTCCTGAGTAAAGTGTACAGTAGCTGCTGAATTTAGTGGGCATTCCTTTACTGGTTCTTCCCCTGTGTGTCTCATTCGTACTTCTGAATTTAAACTGACAGCCCCTGTGGAGGAGTTGGTAGACTTCCCCAGCCATCTGTCTTAGAGCAGCCCCCCTCGACACCCCCTCCCCTCCTTCCACGCATCCCTCATTCCCACACTGGGCCTTTGTCAGCAGTTCCTGTCCCTGGACTAGGCGTGGCGTGCGCAGAGGCTGGGGCGACCGTGGGTGCTTTCAGAGGCACCTGCAGATGGGACAAAGGGCCAAGGGTGCTGGGGCTGAAGACAGATTGATGCTTTGTGCGCTGGGGCTGGAGAGAGCAAGAGGGAGCAAGAGAGAGAGAGAGAGGGAGAGAGGGAGAGAGGGAGAGGGAGCAAGAGAGAGAGAGAGAGAGAGAGTGATGGGGGATAGTTAGCTGAGAAGTTTTCAGGGAGAGGATTTTTAGGGGAACACGGGTGGGTTGGGGGTGGAGGGGGAGGTCTGTCACTCCAGTCTGTGTGAGTCCAAGCTTTGGAGGACCCAGAGAGATTGACAGCTTTTGTGGACTGCATCTCTGCACAATGGTCGTGCTTTAATGGGCGGTAAAGCTAGAGTAGAGCTTTGGGGAAGGTTTGGAGGGAGGTGGTGCTTGGTAGTGGTTGCGATGGTGGCGGTGTGGGGAGGCTAAGGGATGGGGGGCCAAAGGCTTTACTGCTTTGCTTGGTGGGGACCAATTCATGGGTATTCAGTCCAAGGCTCGTTATTCACTGAATGCATCCAGTGGAGGAATGCAGCAGCATCAATTAGAATGCGTTAGCAGATAGCAACGCAGAGAAGAAAAACCTTTCTCTCCCTTTTGCTCACAGGACAACACAGTGCCACTATAGGAGGTGTCAGAGCCACAAAGCCTTTTTTGTGGTTCTCTCTCCATTACATTACCAGTGCAATATGTAAGGTGGGGACTCTTTTGATTTAAATTAAGTGGAAAAAACACTAAATCCTATTTTTATTCAGCAGGGATAATGGTGTTATACTCTATAAAGGTCTTTAACTACTTATGTGTGGCTTAAAATCTTCCCCAGCTCCCTTTTCACTCCACCTCAGTGTCTTACTCTCATTGGGGGCATTATATTTATTCAATGGTGGAGGGTCAAAGACAGACTGTTAAACAGAGTTGCTTGTAGCCTTAACTGCCGCATCACTTCTAATTGTGTATCAGTGGGTCAGTGGTTTGTTGTGTTGTGCCCCTGTAAGAAAGGAAGAGCGGATATGAATTTAAACAGTATCTTGTAAGGCATTGTTTGGAGAGGGCTCAGGCCACCACTTCAGACTCAGAGGGCCTTTTAGAAAAAGAGTTTTTTTTCTTTTTCTATAACTTTCAAGACAGTGATATAAAAGAAGAGGAAGGAGTGGAAAACACTTTGATGGTGATCACATGTCGGGGTTGACACACCATTCTGTTTTTTGAATGTAGAGAGGCCAGCCGCACATGCCCTTCGAACTAATTAGACTGCACTTAATTGAATGCGTTTTCAGGTTGCACACAGCAAACATATTCTGTATTTGAAAACAATGAAAAGAGCTTTAATTTCAATCAGGCATGTCCCTTGGTGTTTTTTTTTCTTTCCACTAAAACATTCCTACTAAATTTCCAATTCACGCTACGTGTGAGAATTTTAGAAAACAGACTTGTGGTGGGGGGGAAAAAAGGGTTATTCTGCACTGACTAACTTGAACAAACTGATTTTCAAGTTTTCTATCGATGCACTCAGCATCCATTTTGTGTCCAATTTCCTTGCTTTTAACACAAGATGATACAGATGGCATGTGTGCTGAAATGGAATTGGGAATTTTTGTTCTCCTAAGGTTTAATGAGAACTAACTGGCAGGAACCTCTCGTAGAAAGGTGTAGATTTCAATATGAGCAATTATGCTTCATTTGACGCCAAATGAGCCAAATTTGCATCCTCTGAAAAGGCAACCAGAGTTAAACTGTATGAAAAGTGCAGTAAATTGGGGCAAACATAGCAACGTGCAGAAATGCATCTCCGCTGTAATTGTGTAATTGTAGAAGAGCTCTAAATGCACAGCCCAATTAAACTTGCTTCTTCTGCAAGGCAAAGAATTGGCAGGTTATTATGCAGGAAAGTATCAGCACATTTAAATAGCTGCCTCCCTCATGGGTGGGGATGGAGGGTGGGATCATTTGCAGCAAAATGGAATATCTGATCAAATATGGACAGATGTCTTCATACATGTGGAGCGGCTGTGAATTGGATTGGAAGAGGCAAGATGGATGGATGGCCTCCTCTAAGAGATAGAGCTTCCTGCCCTGAGTACTGAGAGGGCACAAGAGGAAGAGGGTGAGAGAGGGGGAAGGTTAGGCTCTCAGTGGGGGGAGACATTTCCCTGAAACACCAGTTGATGGGTTTCTCCCACAAAGGGTGGAGTGACGCAGTCTGCACTGCTGCAGAACAGCCTGGTCTCTGTCTGGATTAGGCCCTGCAGTACACAAAGGGGAGCTCAAGTAAACGGTTCATGAATGTTGATTAATTGATGCCATTTTTTGCAGTGTGCCATGGAGATTTAGAGGGTAGGGGTGCACGAGGGAGGTTGTGTGAAGCAGGGAGAACTGTGATCTGAGGCTGGAAATGTGTTTTTGTGAGTGTATTTTTCAGATATGCAAATCTTAAATGGTTGCTATAGATCACAAACTGACACAAGTTTGATTCATAACTTCTGCAGAGATTCCTTAATCTCTCTGACTTCAATAAGCTCGACAGTTTGCCAGTAAAAAGTTCTAAGAGCTCAATCAAGCTGGCACGCTGTGACTATCTTTGGTCTCTGTGTGCTTTGACTCCCAATGGTGTTGTCAGATGTGCCCAGCTGGCACAGTGAGCAGCTCAGGTGGCAGCGGCGGTGCGGAGGTTCCCACGATGGGGTTTAGGGGTACAGGTGTGCTGGGAGAATGAGGGTGGCCTAGGGCAAGGAGGGGCGAAGCACTGGCCCATAGCCCACCTCAATGGAGGGATCCCAGGGGCCAACTCAATAGCCTGGGTTCCACTTGATGGAGAGAGAAAGGAGCGTTTCAGCCGCTGCCCAGCAGGAAAGATCTGGTTGTGGGAGACCTCTTTCAGGACTCACTGTTTGTCTGAAGGCTGTCACAGCAGATGAGTACTCAGCAAACAGCGTGAACAAGGATTTGAACCAGAAAACCAACAGAGCCTTGACAATATTGTGATTGGGCCTTGTCTCTTTAAAGGGGGCTGAAAGCCGAATTGAGAGCAGTAACAAGTGCACATTCAGAGCAGGACGGGGATGCCTTTGGGTTGTGTTTTATGGTTTTGAGGCTTGTATGTGGTGGATAAAGCAAAATCATGTTAATCTCCCCTTTCTCTCATCTAAAGGCAGAATGGGAGTGAACCTGTGGCACTTTAATGGTCTAACCAAAGTCTTACAAAGTCATTGTTCAGTCTTGTTAAGTCAAATGTGAATGAGACCTCTGCAGTCTCTTGACCCAAAACAGAAGACAAGTTGAAGTATTCTTTAAAAATGTAAATATACACACTGCAGCAAACAGTTACATTTAGTGTATTTATGCTATTTCCTCCTTTTCTTGGGTACTTTGCCTGTGATAAAAAGATCTTATTAAAGAGCCTGTTTTGCAGCTTTACAGCCCTTTAGTGTCCCGGCTTCACCTGATGGTGTAATGAAAGATTTACAGTGCCTCTGTGAGACTATAAGGTTCCTATAAAGTTAGATTGATTTGCAATTATATCTCTGTATTTGCTTTGGAAAATATTTTTTTTACCTACAAACACACAAATTACATAACATTTGATCAGTGAAGCCTGCATGCTTACTCATTTATTGTGACTCACACCGACAGACACGAACCTTTGCTTTGACACCTGCTTTCTGCCCAGAAAAAGGATTAGAAGGAAAACCGCAGCATTCCACTGAGGAACAGGAGGGGAAATCAAACATATTACTAATATCACACAGGCTGCTGAACTGATGTTTTTTCTAATTATGCAGCTCTTGAAATTATATGCAAATGAAATAATGCTAGTGCCTTTTTTTTATTTATTATTTGTTTGGAAAAAATCCATTTTGTTGATCTGGTTTGTTAATATCTATCCATCAGCTGCTGACAACAAATAAAATGAGGAGTGAGATTCAGTGAAATGAGATTACAGATAAAAACAAACCGATTATATGCTTCAGTTTTGTTTCCCCTCTGACTTTGTATACATTTATCGACCTATTTATCCATTTGATGGTGAGTGAGAGGGGCATACAAAGAGCAATGTTGTCTTTTGGAGGAGTTGGGCTAACTTTGAAGGTTTCTGAAGAGAGAGGCTTGTGATGGAATGGGCCGGGAAGGACTGTGACTTCTCCATTGAGAGTGGAGGGGCACGCTGGATTAGCTTGATTTGCCTGTGAATGGGCGCATTCCATTATTCTTGTTAGGGAGCTGTCACATCAAATTGAGAAAGTGAAAACCTCCTTTTATCAACCTTTTCCAAGTGAAACTGAACAGGCAATCAATAACTGAATTCAGGCCCAGGGGAAAGTCAAGCAGAATGATATGGGACTGTTATAAAGGGGGTATTTGTCAAATTTCTAATGGGAAAAAGCGGATAACTGATGTAATTTTGGCTCCAGATGCTGTTGAGTATAACAGGAATCTGAAAATAAAGAAAGGAAGTCATACCGGCACAAATAAAATTAGGTTCTAAAGACTGTTTAGTACTAGTAATAACATGGTAATTTACCATTACAACAACTAATACTAATACTACTATTACAACTGCCACTGCTAATGATAATTATCATTATATGTAATATTAATATTTTTAAAAAGACAAGTGCTGCAACGGATCAATGAGCAAAGCATTTTTTTTTCTGTAAAAGTTAAAATTAAAAAGTTACATTAGACTTCTTATTATTTAAGAGTTTTAAGCCATTACATCTTTATGTTTATGTATGTGCAATTATTTGTAAGATGTTACCACAAAAATGCATTTTTATTTGATGATATATTTATTACTTTATGATTATGATTATTCTGCAATGAGTCCAATACAACACAAGCACTGTTACAAGACCAAACAAACCGGGAGTGTCTCACTTTTTTATTATACGAATGACACCATATTGTTTTGGAGTTTCATTATATTGACCTTATTGTGCCATTGTGCTTGTTCTGACACCATGATAATGCCTGAATACAGAGGGAATTATGCTCTGTATAAATAGATCCCATAGTCAAGGATCGCTTCAATTATCCTTCTACACATTGACAACATGAACAGAATAAAAACTAAAGCCTTAGTCCAAGCTGGTCTCAAGGCGCTCTTCAAACATTGTTTTGGCTATTGTTAGAGGGGCAGAGGAACATCATCAGCATCAATGGCAATAGAGAAAAGAAATACATTCATCTGATACATTAACCTCTTTTATACAATCATAGTATTAGCTGAGAAAAAAAACAAAGAAAAGTAAATAAAAACTACATTAATGGCTACTTGTAAACTACACTGAGGCTATTTCTGTTACTTTATAACTACTAACTACATGTCTTTTTGGATTTTCTCTTTAATATACACTTTTTATCTTTCAGTCCTGTTGCATATTTCATTCTATATATCTTCAAAAAGTGTTTACGATTTTCTATCATATTAAATTGCACATGTTATTACGACAAAGGGCTTCCTGCACATTCATGCCATTAATCAACAAATTTTCCCATATTGCTGCTCCCAATTTTTACGCTGGATGGAGAAAATGAATCGGATCATTTGGCTTCATAAATCAATTTGGTAATTGATGTCTTAATCGTTATACAGTTAATTGAGCACCTTGATTGTTGCCTGTCATTGTTCAAAGTATTCAGATACATCGTCAAGCAACCAGACTGCAGCAGCGGTTTTGGGGAATTAAAATAAAAGACATACATTTTGTTGCCTAATACAACATTTTCCAGGTATTTAGGAAACACCATGAAAGCAAAAAAAAAAGGTGTTTTTGAAATTTGTTTGTCTTTACATGTATTAGAAAATTGCAACTGTTTTGAAAAAGCAACTAAAAAATAATGGTATAATGATTTTGTGGAGTGCTCTATTCCTGCCAATAAGGGTATGTGAGGTTTTCATCAGCGTAATTGTCATCCATCCATCTTCTGTGCACAGTGAGTTGATAACAGCCTATGAAAAATGACTCATGGCTGTAATGAGTGTCTCACCTCTGAGTGGTAACCACGTTAGCAGCCCTCTTTGTGGAACAGCAATTCTCCATTTATTCCACTTCACTGTCTTTTCTCCACCTCATATACCCTTTTACTTTCAGATTTTCACGTAACAAATCCCCCTTTTCTCGATGTAGTCCTGACATTCATTAAACAGTAAAGGCCCCAGGCCAGGCGGCTGAAGCTGCAGAAGGCCACGGGCTCTCATACAGACATACTCAAGCAGGGGATAGGTGTAGGATAGCAGTTAAGGCTCGGGGGAAGAGCGGAGGGGGCGACTGTGGGGAAAGAGTCCTTAATTGAGTTACAGAATACTTTAATTACGACTGTTTCCCACATTCCTGCTCTTAACGCTTCACACACAATATGAGCCACTAAGGGGGAAAAAAACACCCAGTTCCAGCCCCGGAGTGCAGCTGCGAGGCAATTATCATCAAGCACCCCTGCATCTGTGTACAAACAATCCCACAGCTGCTGGCATTGATACTGTATATGCAGAGAAGAGCAGAGAAAGCCCAGGTTGACCCAAGGGCTCCAGTATCGCCTCCAAGACCATGACCTATTCATCTGGGAAGTATTTGTGACACCTATGAACACTCAACCTGTTTACAATTACAAATGAGCTGTCACATTATTAGTTTACCACAGAGTGTGCTCATCTTTGATTTAGAATGTTGTATCAGTGTTTGTAGCATTATGCAAAAAGATAGAAACATAAATAATTAGGTGCCTATGTCGTACATGGCTCAAGTATAAATTCACACTTGCCCTAGATATTCTATTCACTAATGTGTAATATGGCACCTTTTAAAAAAATCAGTTACAAGAGAAGGCTATATAGCTTACATATAGCCATAAAAGCTTTATAGCCCTCGTGCTCTTCTTCTCCTTTAACCCCTTAACATGCCGTTTTCTTCTTTTTGTCCTCTTTAGTAGCTTTAAGGTTAGAGACGCATTTTTTTCCCACACCATTTGGCAGTATCATATATATTCTGTATCCATTTGCTCCTTATTGAATATGTTATTTATGCATAGTGAAACATTCAAACTCTAGACTTGTTTGTGTTTTTGAAGCTACCGCTTTTCATCAAATCGAAATGCTCTAGATGTTTTGTGCAGCATTGTTTACATATTTCAGTCTGACACATTTGGTGTTTGTTGATGTTGGCTGCACAGACTGAACCACCCGCAGGTCAGTGAGGTTTATGGGATCTAGAATAATTGCTGCACATCATACTGTAAACCCATCCACATGCATGGACCTGCTTCAGGATCGTTTTGTTTTCTCATCTAAAACTCTGCAAACATATTGTGTGTTGCATCAGTGTGTTTGTGGAAGTGGGCTTAATGTGTGTGACCAAAAGTGTGAGTGGGCTAGTGAAAGTGAATCAGTGAGTGAGTGGGCCTATTTGTGAGAGCAGCGTGACTGAGAGGGCCACTGTGGGATAGAGGGGAGATGGAGGATGACTTTATGACACTGAGGGGACAGGATCAGGGGCAGAAAACAGAGAGAGCCTGGCGGAGGTGGAGGTGGTGTGGGGAGAGGGGGCAGCCCTAGCTGTCAGCTCTGAGGGGCTGCTGGAAGACTCAGCGGGAGCCCAGCTTGGCCCCCGGGATGCCTTGTCACCACGGCGAGGCCCTGGAATGCACCGACACACAATGAGCTCCTGGGGCTCAGAGGGCACTCCGATTTGATAACCACATTAAAGTCCTAGCAACATCTGTTGGGGTGCAAGAGAAAGGCCTACTGGCAGGCTTTAACCCCCCAAAACTGGAATCATTAACCCTCAGCCCTGTGAGAGAAGGGGGACAACAGCCCTCTATTTGTCAGCCGCCCTGCACAGGGCTGCGGGGGCTAATATTTTACCAAAAATAGCGTGAGAAGAGAAGCCGCTCTGGGCACCATGGAGAGTGCTTCTTCACACTTTACACACACATTAGCAGAGAAGTACAGTCTGTGGAACTCACAGAATAACATTTACATAGCCTCTAACGCAGAGGCCATCTGAACATGTCGCTGATTTACATGATATTGATTAAACAGCTGCACTTGTCTCGGTTACTTTAGTTTGCATTATATGTAAAAAATAAATAAATAAACATATAAACTAATCTTGTACAAAACATCTTAGCAAATATCAGACAAAAAGAACGGACAGATGGACATCTTAAAGTCATATGTGATACATTAAGGTACACAAAGATGCGTGGGTATTATTTTCTCTTCTGATTTGTTAATGTGCCGTTAGAGGCGAGGGGGGCGAAGTTGATCAAGGATGGAGAAATAACAGGTGTCCTGTCACAAAGACACGTCTCAGGCTCTAGGATGCTCTGGTGCTTTGTGGGTCAGCGCCAAGCCTCATCCACCTCCACAGGTTTCAAAGCGAAGGCCACCTCTCTGTAATGAATAATTAAGGAAACAAAAGGCCCAGAGGGGGCGAGAGGGTGGAGGAGGAGGGGAAAGCTGTGAAGGGCCTAATGCAACTAGGCCAGATGCAGCTAGGAGAGCTGAGGTTTTTGCCCCTGCGCTTCATAGAAAACATCATCCTAAATGTATTCCCTGGAGATGAGGGCCTGCAGGAGGTGCCCCCAATGCACAGGGTCCTCAAGTGCCTCCACACAAGTAATCCCATTCACTGCAGCTCATTACATGGGCAATTAAGTGCTGGGGTGGAGAAGCGGGGTGGGGGGCGTGATGGCGAAGAAGTGTGTACGTGCGTGTGTGTATAAGTGTATGGAGGGGTACCGGAGGCCCATCACTGGGTTTTAAGGATCGAAACCCCCACCAATCCAATTCCCCCTCACCCAGCTTCTCCCACACTCGTCGTGCCACCCCCTCCCAGCTCCTTCACCTGGGCTGGGTCTCTGTGGACACCTGCCTCTCCTAATGAAGATCCATGGCTTCATTTCCATTTCTGGAGTCATATCAGAGACTGCCAAGCACAAAACAGGCCTGTTTCCTCTGAGGCCTGGAGAGCCGGATAGAATGACACGGCTAAGTGCTCTGGCAGAGCAGGGCAGCTGCGGAGCCTGAAAATGGGATTTGGTTGGGGGTTCTGAAGTGGGGGGCTCGGATGGAGAGGACCTGATGTTTGGATTGGCCACAATGACAGCCGTGTGCTACCTCAGCAGCTCCTCAGCACTAATGAGGGGTTTCTGCAGAGATGGAGGAAGAGAGGAGAGGGCATGAGGAGGTTGAGAAGAGGAGAACAGAGGAGGAGTGCATCCACTACGCACCTACCTCACACACCACTCTCACCTCCTCTGCTGATAACAGCCAGGCTGACCCTTAAAGATACACACCAAAGATCTTCTATAACACACTGAGTGCACATTCATGTTCTCTCTTTAAAACACACACACACACACACACACACAAGCACAGCTATCAAGATATAACCATCTCTGGGGTTACTTAAGATTTCCACATAATCTTTAACAAACCACACTTTGCTCCACAGTTGTTTAAGCTTTCTTTCTGTGTAGCTTCCATGTGCTATGAATACTTAAAAAAAAAGAAACATAAAGAGTACTTTGGACAGGTATACTTAGTTACCACTGAAACTTGTTGATTTATATGTTCAAATCTCAAAATAAGGTGGTGAAAGCTTTGAATAAACTCTTTTTTTTGTTTTTTTAACAAATACAACTTGAACTCTTCCCACCCCACCCCATATAACCCCCTGTGCAGCGAGCGTGTGTGTGTCTTTCAATACAGTGGTCGAGGCTGTGCTTGTTAACATGTTCTAGCTCACTGACTCCTCTCAGCACCCGGGGGTAGGGCCTCAGAGCAGAGCCAGGTGAGGAAGAGGAAGAGAGAAGGAAAACAAACAAGGTGACACCTCAGCCATATCACAGCTGCCTGGTCCAGTGGCAGACCCGAAAGAAGTCCCACCCAGTAACTTCAGCTCGTTTTATTCAGTCAACAAACAATCTTCATGTGTCAGAAAGTGGCACTGTGACAGTACTGAACTACACATTAACCGCAAGAATAATATTGAATGATAATAAAATTTCAAACTTGAGTAGGAACAAGAACAGATTCAAGTCAAAGTCAAAGGACAAAACCAAAAATGTAAAATCATAGATGTCAGGGAAAACCTAAATATATCAATACTTCAAAACCTGCTGTAGCAACCATGTAAAAACCAAAAAAAATAGCTCCGAGCATGAAGCATAAAGGTGGCCTGTTTATGTGTGTTTGTAGGGGTGGAGTCTGAGGGGAAGGGGGTAGGTGAGGATTGTGTATGGTGTCATTTTGCAGGCCCCTCTGCACTCACCTGGAACAGAGCACTTCCCCTCCCTGAGTCTTATCAGTTCCCAGAGGAAATACCTGCTGCAGGTAAACACGACCCTTCGACCCCTTGGCCATCCACTCTGCCCCACTCTCAGCAGTCCCTGTCCTGGAGCCTGTCTCGGTCTAAATCCGAGGATTAGCTCTACCACAAGCCTTGGCTACCACCTTTGAGCATCACCTCTGCACACACAGCTCTAAGTCTGCGATCAGACCAGGTCTTCTGACAACCCCTTGGCCCCTGCCCCAACTACCTTAGATGTTGTTCTTCATGCACCAGTGAGGAAACCTTTCTCCGTCTCTGCTGCCCCTCCTCCTCCTTCATCCCCTCATCCCTCTGTCTCAAATTTAATCTTATCTACATATCACCAGGTGTAACCAAATATCCCTCTTATCAACCGAGGTGTCTTCAGCTCTGTTTTGCATTGTCACAGGAGTGATTTATTCTGGGGGGGATACTGAATATAAATAATATGTCATATGTCACAAGAATCGTACAGTATTTGTGACGGAAGTTAGCTTCATTAGAGTATGAGAAATATGATGAATTTTCAAAGTGATCACATTAAAGAATGATTGTAATTAAAATGGAGACGTAGTCTACTTTTAATGACTTTGGAGGGCAATTAATTCTTCTTCAGTATCTATAACAGAGTTTCTAATAAATGTGGGGGTGGTGATTTATTTTTAATTACTTCCTTAAGAATTTTGAAATAGGAGTTTTTCTATGAAATATGACATAGCTAGTGATCATAGTGGAACAAATGCCACACCCTACTCGTTTTACAGATGACATATGCACATGCTCATGGAGTTGGGCACCCATGTGAATGCACACAAGTAAATATGCATACATGCATTCTACAGACATAGTGTGAAATCTTATTTATCTCTTTACCTAAAAAAATGGCAACAACAAAAAAAAGATTTCATTAATAGTTAAAAATGCAGCAAGAAAAATGTGCAGATTATATCACACTAGAGAGAGGAGCGGTGTGTTTGAACTTGTTCTACCAATCCCGCTGGGAAGATGAAGAGGAGAAGGGCAAGAGAAGTATTGCTGATACTCTTGGAAAGGGGACTGTCTCCCAAGGGACAGGTGGCCCTGTTAGAAGGGGGCAAAATTCCCACAATCCCTTGTCTGGCTCCAGGACAGAGGCCACAAGTCACTGCTGATCTAGCCCATCTTGGCCATCCCTCCTATTCCAACACCCCATCCTACCTCCTCACGACTACCTCCACAGGGTCAGGGTTACTCTCTCACCCCTGGGCCACCTACAACCCCCCTTCTCACAATCCCCCTGCCCCTCCTCCACTGTCACCTGAGCCACACAGGTAAATGCTTGACTTTATTTGATGGATGCGGTTTCCCACGGCGACAGTGATGTACGCAGGGCCAGAAACCCACCACCCACCCTCCTCCTCCTCCTGGTGTAGTCTGGAGCTGGAGTGGTGATTTCGTGCTGATAACCTCCTTGGCGCACCCCTTCTCGGCTGGGCCAAGGGAAACTGGAGAGGACAAGACATCCTGTGTGACGCACCTGAGTGTACGCCTCATCAGACTAAAACAAAGAAGGCTCCATTCTAAAACCAGCACATTAAGACATATGAACACATGAAAATAACACACTTCGTTTTTAAATGTAAATGTGATATGACTGTGAAATGAATAGGTATACATTTTGTGTGTGCATGTGTATGTGTGCCTATATATCTGTTGCAGACTTATTTCTAGGAAAACTAATTTCACTTATCTTCACTGAGTCTACAGATGGAACATGACCCTGTTACATATTATGTGGTGTTTAAGGTCTGCTCTATTAGGTCAAGTGTCCCCAAACCACACTTTAATTAGCAAAAAATTATGTTTTTGTTCTTTATCAATGACAACCCCTCCCTCTATCTCCTCCTCTCTCCTCCCCATTATTAGCAGATAGCGCTACATTAGAGATAAGCAGGACAATAGCCGGGGTAAAGGCCTGGATCACAGTTGTTTCTTATCTCTCACCTCATCTGCAGCCTGTGGTGTCTCTGTCAGAGGATGTTGTTAAACCAAGTCAAACACTCAAACATCCTGTGGCATCACCCAGCCTATTTAGCCCACAGCCTCACACACACACAAACACACACATACACACCTCTCCTTTATGGCAGTTCACACTTAGCTGGGGCCTGGCCACTGTGGATGGTTCACGGGATCCCCGGGATGCTGTTTGCTGATGTAATGAGACCCTGGAATTCTTTTGGAATATATGACATTCACAGTGAAACCAAGCCTAAATGCTGATTATATAAAAGTCAGTGGGTAGTTCCCATGATAACATGAGTAAGGAAAAGTGTAGACAAAAAGCAAGTGTGTATTTCTGAGACTGTTGAATCCTCAGAACAGACAAAATTCAAATAACCCAATTACTGAACTGGCAAAGTAAACTTCTGAGGGTGGCTCTTTTTTTTGACTAACTTTCATCAGCAGTAGCCCTCAAAATGCTTACACTCACATACACACATCTCCTCTGTGAAGGGAGGTAGCCCCGGTGCAGGCAGGTTAATATCAGGAGCACTTGACAACAATGGTGTGTTATGAGGTGCTGCAGCGGTAATAAGGTCTTTGTTAGGACTTTAGAGCACAGCCACATCACATCATTACTCATCCTGGGAGACCAGTTGCCAGTCGGCATGGCAACCGGGACTTGGCTGAAGCCAGAAGCAAGACCAGAATCTCAATGCTCGAAGGGAGAACACACATACAAAGAATGTTCTAGTGGAAGGAAAAAGTTTACAAGTGGCCACGGTGACCCCAGACCACTGCCTCTGAGATGAGATAGAGTTGATCTAAAACCCAACAAATTAAAGAAAATAATATCTTTATTTATTTATTTATTTTACAGGAAAGTCTTTCTTAATATAAGAAATGTAAAATAAGTTGCTTGCTGACTTACAAATTAAATTTCACAGCATGATTCAAATTCTAATCTAACGCTTACATAAATGTTCACATCACATTTTCCAACACTTCATCCCGCAGAATAAACTTCCGATAAGTTCAGATAAACAAGGCTGAATGGATTAGCCGGTCAAACAGGAAATGGATTCAATTCAGTCCTCTTCCTTTTCCATCTGCGCCCATGTTGAGTGTGTGAATGGACAGATTAGGAGTGGACAGTGCAGTCAGTGGAGGTATGCAGCGGTGTTAAGAGTTTTATCCTGCAGGTTGTTGGGTGTGTTGGGTCAGTGTGGAGCGGTCAGCAGCTGCTGCCTGGCCTAGGTCCCACAGTTCCCAGGCTGGGGGGATTGACAGGCCAGTAATAAAATCAGGCGCCCTGGTTGGGCTGTGTGCAGCCCATTGTTCCCCCAGCAAGGCCCGCGGCTGCTGTTTACTTTCTCCCATATGCATTATTCAACGGCACAGGAGCTCCCGGAGAAAGGGGCCCCATTCAGGGATCCTCTTGCCCTTGTTTTGTTTTGCTAATTTTCAATTAAAATAAACCATCTCTTGCCAGTGCCATGGCTGAGTGGGGAAAGAGAGAGGGACACTGTCCCTGCCATTTGGGCCGTCAGAGGAGATTAGACCAAATGTATAAATGAGAATAAAGTGGGATGTATCATTTATACTGTCAGTGATATGTTTTTCTATAGTAGGATTTAAATCGAGACAATGAGAGTGGTTGCTGTTTCAGTTGAGAGCATATGCTGGCCTCTTATTTGTGTTATTGTTGTGGAACATGTCCCCCAGCATGACCTCATTTTTTTTAAAGCGGATTAGATATGTAAACAAAAATCAAACATCTTCAGATTTATTTTCAGTCAACAAGTGCGCTTTTGTTCCACTGAAGCACATTTGAATTTCAACCTTGGGGTTGCAACAGGAGGATTCCCATATGGTGGGGGGAAGTGTGAACTAATCACTAAAGACAATGACTTTTCAATAATAACTCCCAAAGGTCATTAAATGAAGCCAGCCTGGACTAATCAATAAGTCCAGTGATAGCTCTTCTTTTTAGTCGCCTCTTTCACACAGGAGGGGGCCGAGCCAACCTCGTGGAGTGTAGGGACAGATGCGGTGACAGTGGGGAACTAGCACAGTTAAAGATTCACCACACATCTGTCACTTCAGCCGGGGCGGCAGCTCATAGTCTGCCCCCGCTGACAGCCTGCCTGCCTGCCTGCCTGCCTGACTGCCTGCCTGACGCCATGCCTACCTGTGGCTGTGGTTTGTCTGTTGCTAAGCTCTACCATCTGCTTCTCTTTGGGGTCTCTGTTTGCCTGATTCCTTACATGTGCTATAATTCTTAAAAAAACCTATTTCAATTTTCGTAAACCCCCACTAATACCCCTACTACACACATACACACACAATCACACAAACACCTGATATCTCACATCCTCCTCTAAAATTACCTCTTTAAAAATTTGGAAAGCAGTCCTAATTGGCTGCCTCCCAAACCCGTAACTCTCACTACCTGTCAAATGCTGATAATTACAGAGTTCAGCAGCAACCTGCTGTAGCTTGTTTTGGGTCTTACAGCAGCCAATATTCATTCAACAAAATCATTTACCACACTATATATAGTGTACGTATGTCGTCATCTACACTATCAACTGTGGACATGCTTCTGTCCATAAAGAGAAATGGTTTCTCTGTGGCGATGCACCCACACTAGCCTGTTAGTGGCTGGTGAGTGGGGATCTGAATGTGGAGGGCCTCTTGGCTTGGCTGGACGCAGACTGTTCCCCTGCTGGGTGCAGGTGAGCTCTCAATGCAGCCCTCAGCACCTGCCCTCTTTGTTCCCTTGTTGATGGCTTTATGGCGTGAAGGGGATCCGTCTGTCTGGCTCTCGTAAAGCCAGCGGCGCGAGGCCTAGTAAAAGCCACACTGCTGCCAGAGTATTGTGTGAGGGCCCCCATGGCTCCCAGAGTGACCCCACCAGCAAGCGACAGAGCCCAGTTTAGCACCCACCACAACTGATGCACATGTTTATAATGTACATCCATATGGATATTTATATTAACACAGAAATATGCATGTACATACATGGAGACATGCAGAGAAGTCTCCAGAGCTTTATAATGATTACTCCTCCAAGTGTGTCATTTCAAAACCAAACTGTTTACTGTTGTCTCTGCTACTATACTGTGGAAAACATACAATAACTACTGAACTAGAGGCCCGATAGTTCATTCCTGGAGACAGGATTTTAGATCTGATTTTAAAATAAAGCAAAAAATAATGACAATTATACTTGGTACATGTATTCAAGTACTGAACTTGCTGCTTAGTTATAAGCATACAATAATAATAAAATAATACAGTATACATATAATAATGTTGTTACATTACAGTGAAAGCAGCCATTTGCCATTGAGAATACTTTTACCGTTGACACTCAAATACATTTTGATGATAAGAGAATTTTTTATTTATTTATTTGAATTCAGGAATTCGTGACCATTTTTTTTTTAAATAATGGTATTTCTAATTAAGAAAGTAAATTAAGAAAGATTTTAATAAAGAAAGTAAAATGTAAAGTAAAGGATTTAAGTACTTCTGTCACCACTTAAAATTAAAAAACATTTCATCTGCTGTCATATCTCTTCTTTAAATTTCCCTCTCAACACTGTGTGTAATACTACATATATGATCATCACAGCACAGCTGCCAAGTCACTGTGGCTCTGGTTCATGTGGGATTCACGTTCATAGTATGTACGCCATTGATCCTATGAGATAAAAGTTGATAAAAAATCTAAGTGTAAACACAAGATATACTTTGCTTTTGGGGCTTGTATAACATCATATATCAAAAGATATTTTAAGTAAGTACTTTTCAAGTGAAAGGCTACAGCCGGTGTCTAAGACGGTTTGTTGAAACGCTCACATCACATCAGTTTGAGTGACAAACACAGAGTCCCAAGACCGATAAACGAGCTCAATGGCCATGGGAGGTCAATGATTGCACAGAAATAAGCCCTACATTAATGTTTAATTTATATGATTTTCCTGGATATGAAATCTTACTGATAAGCTCAAGCAAATTAAGTGGCTGAAAGGAGGGCCATAAGCAGGTTGGTATTTGAGATCAGGTCTTTGAGTGGGAGCATCTTAGAAACCAATTACCAGACAAGAAATAGATCATTATTTTTTCTTAGAGGATTGGGTTGTGGGGATGTGGGGGGGCAAAGGTGGTTGCTAAAAGGAAGGGAGGGTTTTCTAGATTGAGGAGGGAGGGCACAATAAAGACATAATCATCTACCCTCAACTTTTCCTATCCAACTTTCAGATTTTAATTTGCCGTCTGTGAAGTGGTACCTAATTTACTTTCGCCTCATCCCTTCAATGCACCATTGTTGCCGCTGCTGAGATTCAGAGCTTCCTCTCTTAGCTCACCTCGGCGTGAAATTGGTTTAATGAAGCTGAAAGGTATGGGGCTCTCACAACACTGTGGATTCCAGTGACACTGCTTGATCCTCCCACCCCTCCTCTCAGTCCCTCCGCCACCCCACCCCTCAACCCAACTCCCTGTGCACTCACATTACGGTGACAATTTATAACACACCCCACAAAAGATCCTTATCTCACACATTACATCAGTGCATATTACTGTCCCTTTCAGAGCGCCAATTCTCAGGCAAATGCTGGAGGAAAGAAAAGTGACTGGCCGATCAGTTTGGGTATATATGGCATGCATGAGGCACTTCAAATTATCAGCCAATACCAGTATTAAAATGAATCAAATACTTGGCTGGTAAGAGAGAGAGAGAGAGAGAGAGATTGAGTTTGTGAAAGAGAAAGAAGTAAAAAGAAGTGAAGAAATTATTATTTTTTTAAGAACTGAGACATATGAAGAGGTGAAACTAATCAGAGACAAACCTTTCCTGTTTTTTCCCACCTCTTCCAATCTGACCCTGTGAAAGGTGTTCTCCTGTTACCTGTCCTCCTGGGTGTGGTTTCTAATGGGAATGGGAAGGAAGTCCTGTGGGATTATTGTGTGTGCATGTGTGTGTGTGTGTGTATGTGTGTGTGTGTGTGTACGTTACATTAATATGATCCCCCTAAGTCATATCGCTTACTTCTTCTCGTCCCCTTTTTGGACAATCGAATGGAAATGCATCTGTAACCAAATATTCCAGCCTCTACCACTGGTTTCTGGTTTGAGGCCCAGTTTGAAGTTGGTAGTTTGTGGAAAAAAACTGAAGATCGAGTAAAAGAAAATAGGCTACATGAGTGTATGGAAACAGCAGGATATGTAAGGTTTCCCACTGTGCTGGCTTCCCATGCCAGAGGTTAAAAGAGATGAGCGCCTGTTTTGTTAGAGGATAGGCTCTCGATTTTTCAAGGATATCAAAAGTCAGGTGCATATTAACAAAAACAGGTTTTGCTTGCTGAAATCATTCAAGATATTTAGTGAGAATAAGTGATTTGGGACTACTTCCATACTGGGCTGCATTCCATACAACCATTAGTTAAAGTTATTTTTTTATAGTCTACTTTTGACCTGATCTTTATTCAGATTTTTTGTTGAGCTGTATGTTCATTTCTCTCTTCCTGTAAATTGTCCTGTGTAATCAGAACAACTTAAAACCAGAGTCAAATTCCTTGTGTGTGTGTGTGTGTGTGTGTGTGTGTGTGTGTGTGTACACATACTTGGCCAATAAATGATTCTAATTTGTCTGACTCGTTGCTCCATATAGAGATTATCCTCATCACTTACATTGCAAGTACATTAGAAATGAATCTAGCCACTATAAACTGGAAGAAGAAATATAGCATGCAAAACCTGTTTAAAACTTAATGCAGAGAGACAAAATTTGACATTGGGAGAAAGAAAGAAAGAAAGAAAGAAAGAAAGAAAGAAAGAAAGAAAGAAAGAGTAAGAGTGAGCTCAAACCCTTTAGGAGAAAGAGAAGAGAATAGCCTAAGAAGACCAGGAAAGGGACAGGTCTGACTCACAAAGGTTTCTTTGCACTGTAATGACACGGACATTATGCTGAACTTTGGCTGCCGTAACTCAAAAAGAACGTCCACTTTCACTGCTGCGGAGTTCTGGCCAGCAGCACGCACTGCTGTTTGTCTTTCAAATGCCATTGTGGGTGAGGCCTCTAGTGTACGCACAAAGTGCCTGTTACAACTTTCTATTCACTGTGGGATTGTGAAACTCACAAAGGAATGTCAAATTACCGTCGTATGATTTTGTCCAGCCATCATCTTGTCGGAGTTGGCAAATGAGTTTTAAACACTTTCTTGTTTCCTGTGATTTCAAAGTCTCTGAGCCAGTTTAGTGATAAGCATAATAGTTGTTATGTACATACAGTAGCTCCCACATGCACATTTACACAGAGAGTGGTTCTAAACTGTTGTATTTAGCTCCTTCCCAAGGTAAAACCTGATCTGCAGTGGACACAGACTGAGAAGATTACAGCTGAACAGAACCACGGGAGTGCTATCTTTTACAGGTAATTACTCAATTATCAGTAAACACTGTCGCTGGAGACACAATGCCATAGAGAGGATCACACAAACTGCTGAATGATTCACTTCAGCACCACAACAGCATGCATTCACCAAGAGTATGGCATGTGAAGAAAGGAAAAAAGTCATTACACCCACATGTCAGTACATTCTTGTTTCATGATACAAGATAAGAAGTGCACACTAAAATAAAAACAGTCTGTGTGTGTTATTGGTTTAACTTATTAATTCATTTGTTGCAATACAATCAATAAACTACTATCTAACTGTATACCAATAGAACAAGACATCTCTCTTTAATTAGATTTAAATGCATTACACAGACACAACTGAACACTAATTACCTCCCGGGTCTGCTTTCACTATACTGCTTTTTGCCACTAGTGGGAGCTAGTAAACAGATGACATGAGGCTGCCAGGTTGCCCTGCAGGCTCCAAGTCAGAAAAAAAAGTTTCTGTTTGAACAGTGTTGGAGAACCAACATGGATTTTTTTTTTTATATAGGTTTGTTTAAAGACACAGGTTAAGACACAGACAGCCAGGTAGATAGAAATAGACAGATGAGTTTGCAGTGGCTGAGTATTAGGTTACACTGATGGAGGCTAAAAGGATGAGCAAACCCAAATTCCTTTCATTGGTCTGTAAACATTTAGGCAGAATTAACAGATAGATAAGATGTGACACTTGCCCTGAGATACTGAGCTGTGATAGGACTGATTGAGAAGCTTGAAGTTTGTTCCTCACAGTGTCTTATTTTAGGTTGGTGGTTGTTAAAAAGGTGAGTCAGAGTGCAACATCTTTTCACCTGAATCCAGAAACCACAGGCACTTACACGCAAGACTCAGGATGGAAACCCCATATGGTGTTACCTGCCTGTGGTTCGTGGTCATACACCAGGCCTAAAGCCACGACCCACAGTCCTTCCCTGCGGCCCTACAACCTCATCGCATAGGTTAACACACACTCAGTAAAACACTCTCCTCCACAGAAGCAGCCCTGCAGGCTTTCTAAATCTCCCCTGAGACAACTTACCGTGAGGCAATGAGGAATTAGAGGGCAGGAAGGTGGTCTCCTGAAGATTTACAGGTTTTAACTCTTGTTACTGTCACCCAGGAAGATCCACAGGCCTGTGGCTATCAATAACAACAACACCCGCCACCTAACTGACAAAACACCACCTCACAACTATGAGAGATTTGTAAAAGGGGGTAGTGGACACACCACTCACACACACAAAAAAAACACTCTTTTAACTGGATCTTAATTTGTAAGCTTGTCATACACACTAACCTCTCAATGGTCTATTAAAAGCTCATATGTGAGTTATTTCTGTACTGTATTTACTCTTTACCTGTGACCTCTAATATCCATACATAATACTAATGCACTGCTCAGAAAAACCTACGTCAGTGATAACTTTTATTCTTTCTGAGTTGAGTCCAATATTTCAATCCACTATTGCACAATGTATGCATTTATACATTCATCATCTAAGCTGCATACAATTAGAAATAAAGACACGGCTTTTTTCCTTCTTAGCTCTTAAAACCCTAATTCAGAGTATTAATTTCTGCCTTTTCTGTACACACAAAAAGTACAATGTCATAATTTGTTTACAGAAATCCATATATCCATATATATATATATATATACACAAAGCAAACAGTAAGATAATACTGATTATTATTACATTCTTTGTGTTTGTTTGGGCATATAAAAATAAAAGGTGAAAAGGCTGGGTATTTTACTGCACAGAAAATAGTAAATTAATCAATAATACAGAATAATATAAAACTAGGTATTTAAATTGACCAGCATACCATTACTCTAATATGGCTGAATTTGTCAGTAATGCACTGAGAACATTCAGTGTGTTTTCATACACAACTTGTGTGACAAACTTCTTTGGCCACTCCTCATTCCAGTGTGCTTCTCCCAGGACCGAGCTGGTAAATACCCTGATATTAGTTGGATCTCTTTGCAAGCCTTCATTTACCTAATCTTCGTTCCCATTTTAATACTGATACTGATAATACAGATGAATAATTCTCCTTTCCCTGCACTTCCTGGAACATCTAACATCTTGCCAGGCTGTCAAAGAATTTGTTTATCATGGTTAAATGAAAGTTAAAAACAAAAAAAAACTAATGTTGTGATACACACACAATACATTTAGTAATGACACAAACATATCAAGTATAAGTGGGCGTTCGAGAGCAGTTTTGCAATCACATGGTGAGTAAAAGCAGCCAAAACAACCTTCTGATAAAATCTTATGAGACAAGAAGATATGCATTGTCTCTGATTTTAAGTTAAGAGAGAGACTAATATTCATGAAACAAACCACCCAAAATAACTTCAAAAGAAGCCTCTGAAGTGATGCTTCTGTGATTACAGACTACGTACTGTACTACCACAGACGTCACAATAAGCCACATACACAGTGTGACTCATTCAGATGTCATGAAAACAACTGCAGGTTTGAGAACTGCGCACTGATTCACATGCCAAACGAGTGTTGAAAACCATCATGACTGAAAATTTGCAGGGGGAGATTCTCGTTCTCTGTGAGAACCTGAGCTTGATTATTGGTTAGGCAGAGATCCAATTTTTCAGAAACGCTATTTGACTTTGACACACATGCTCCTATGAACTGAATTTCACAACTGTGGGACACATACATCACAGAGTCAGGGATGCACACTGACAGTAATGACAGATCTGAATGACACATAGAAGACTCCCTTCCTCGGTTACGACAATAACGTGAGCCATGTAGCAGAGGGGCCCTCTGCTTAGCAAATGGACTTGCACCCCGGACAGGTATGTACTGTGCAATTATCAGACAAGCTCAGAGCATGGAATAATCTGTACCATTAAGTATGGGGGCGGTGGTGCAAACAAGTTTAAAGAGAGACCACTAGTGTCAGGTGTCGAGATTTACTTCACCTGACTAATTTTTCCTGACTTACAACTGTGCAGGGTGTTCCCTGAGATGAGGAGAGTCTGACATGGGCCACAGTGGGTGTGCCCAAGCATGGGAGAATGTGTGTAGGTGTTCTCACCGTTTTAAAAATAGGACATGCCTTAGAGACAACTGACAAACCAAACGCATGCATGTGTTTATGTTTGTGTTGAGGAAGACCGTGTGAATGTGACTATGCTGTCTAGGTCTGACACAAGGCATGAGAGCGTATGTCAACTCCATCATCAAAGACAGAATGTATAGGTGTAGATGTGAATGTAGAGATGGTGAGAATGTGTGGGTGTGGGCGCATATGAAAGTGGCTTGGTTAAATATGCAAGATAGATGTATGGAAATATATGTAAGTAAATCATGCTTAGAGATAAAAGTGTGTTTTTTTTTTTTTTTTTTACATTGCGTGTGTGTGTGTTTGTGTGTGTATGCATGCGTGTGTGTGTGTGTTGGTTTGTGTTCAGCCATGTCTGCAGGGTGAGGTGGAGGCCGGTGCTTTGGCAGCAGGTCTGGCACGTCTTTCAGGCCCAAACCTGCAGAGGAGAGAGAGAGAGAGAGAGAGAGAGAGGGAAGAGAGGCAGAAAGCAAATAGGTGTGAGAGTCTGCCTGCCTTCATGTGATATGCTTCACTCATACCTCACCATCACTAAAAACTCCCGGCACCGTCAAACCATATGCAGGCCCTGTCAACTTAATACCGTGTTCCATTTTTAAAGTAGGGTACAGTCATTAATGCACTGAACAGCAAGGCAGCAAAAAAGTACAGAACTTAAATTAGATTCATTTACTTTCACAAACCCAAATGTGCACCCCTGTATATCTCTACACATATCTACTCCTACACCTGGGTGGTGTTTCCACCTCATACAGTTTTATGGTTTGACTTTGTTCATGTTTCTGTTCTGATTTATATCTACCCATTTCTCTTACTATGGAGCACTGAGCAAGCATCTAGGGTATCTTTGTTTTGCTTCAACATTTCAGCCATGCACATCGCTGTTGATGAACACATTCTATTTCAGCAGTCACGCGTTCCAGGAATGTGTGTGTAATGTGTTTGTGACACTCTTTTTTTAAAAACTACTGAGCTACTGTCCACACCGTGTAGTTTTTAATTTGATTTAAGCTTTCCAGAGATTGAGTTTGATGGTCCTGTGTCAAACATGTTGCCATTCATATCAACAGCTGGGCTCCTCAGTCATCAAGTCAGTTTAATATGGTGTAATCAAAATTATAGGTTACTTTCTAAATTAAGTGAAACCCCTGCTGCGGATATTCTTTAGATAAAAGGATTTCCTGAATAATATCCAGATAATACCTACACCTACACAGGAACACTTCTAAAGAGAGTATGTGTCCCCTAAGGCAACAAATCACTCTACATTGTGACCATGATACAAAAGTGACGTTGGAGAGTGTATCAACTCCATAACCTCAAAGGAAATCTCTATTCAGCGGCCATAAAAGAACGCCTTAGCCTACTATCGCTGTGGGGCCGGTTACAGAAAGAGAGAATGGATTAAGAGAGAAAACAGAGAGGAGAAAAGTGAAGAGCATACAGGTGAAGTCCTATGGCTATGGAGGTTTGCTCAGCTGTGCGGTATTCTTTTCTGTGCCCCACCCAGTAACCAAAGGCTGGGATATCTTTCCATTTCTCTCTTTTCCACCCTCCCTCTCTCCATCTCGCTCTTTTTCATATTTACACAGGTGAGAGGACAGCAGTCCAATAGATGTGGGTGGGAGACTTGAAAGTCAGGTTTGCCTGGCTGGTGGAAGGTGTTCATCTATAGACGACTGCGGATGGATGGAGATCTGATGGCGGAGGCCCAGCCGACCTTTTGTCTGGAGAGACAGACAGCAAACACACAAACATACAAAAACGGAGGAATTCTGTCGGTGAGCGTTTCGCTCAAATGATCATTAGTCATGATGACCTGTAGCCGAAATAAGGAGTTGCACCACGAAGGGCACAAACCTGTCAGACGCAACTGATTTGAGAGAGAACAGGAAAATGCGGTATAAAGGGTGGGACCGAACGAAGGGTGGACAGAGAGCAAGGAGGCAGGTGGAGCAGCATAAGAGTCATATGGGTGGGGAGGTTTTGCTCCAAGGGCCAAAAGTTCAGAGCGAGGCAGAGCGAGCAGGTAACCCTAGCCACCATGTGCCAGAGTCTCACGTGTTCCCCTCATTGTCTTAACAGGCTGAAGCTCAGGTTTCTGGAGCACAGAGAGCTTCCTGGGAGATGAGGTCCAAGCACCACCACCCACCTCCTCACCCGTCTACCTCTTGGACCCCTCGCCCCACCCTGCAAAGGCAAACACACACTCAATAGGCAAACACATATATAATACGTCAACACATACACATGTGAGTATTAGGCAAACACAATCGAGCCTGAGAAACCCGCCTTTCATGCAAGCAAAACCACACAAAACTGCTCCAGGTGGACAACTAATGTACAGTACAGTCAAAGTGAGGCCCTCCTTATTTCAAAGAAATATGAAGAGCCACTCAGTGCCTTTCCTAAAAAAATAACATACAACTCATGTGATATAATGGCAGCAACTGGAGGAACGAGTTGTAAATCACCATAATTACCATTACGCCCATGTCAGGAGAGTCTCGTTCAGACACATGAGGCAGGATTATCAGACATGAGGATATGTACACCAGAGGCAATTTCCTACCCTCTCCCTCTCTCTGTACAATTCCACCAGAGGATTTTGTCTGAATCATAACTTAGTCAATGAGATGTTAGTCTTCAGCCTCCTCTGTCATTGTTGAGTTAAGGATCAAAAGAGTTCCAATTACTTTGTAGTTTCCTGCTACCATTGTCTGACATAATGCAAGTCATAATTTATGCCGATCGCAGAGAAATACATACACTGCAAAGATTTCTTTGTATCAGGTCAGCTTTTATGAGAAACAAATCAAATCCCTGTGCAGTTTCTTCTTTCACCTTCTTTCAACTTGAAACAACTTGCTTCAAGTATGTATTTTTATTCTTGTGCAGTAACCTGCGTTATCCTTTCTTGTTGCAAAGAAAACATTCTTAGTGCACTGATAACCCTTTTCTTTCTTTCTTTCTTTTTTTTTACCTTTTTAAGGAAATAAGTCAGGAAGGGTTAAGTAAAGACATTGCTTTAAGTTTTTATAGGAATGCAAATGTGCCATTGAAACAGCACTTCATTTGGATGACTTAAGAAAATAAGAGTTTGATGAGTTCAATTAAACATGATATACTGTACAAATGTTAGCATGTAAATATGGTAAACCAGGATTGGGGAACATAGAAAGTGTCTCAAAATCGACTCACAGAGCTTGCTAGCACGGCGGTACACTTATGCTTTCTTTCTTATTTGTTGTCTTGTTTGCAATGTGGATCAAGGTCGAGTAAGCATAGAAGCTCACAGTTAAGCTGTATTTGTGAGGACCTTGTTTAGCACAGTGAGTGTAGCATCAGGTCTCTTAGTGTTCAGTATTACATACAGTAAATACACACTATATCTTGGTGAACTTTAACTGCCTTGGTTCATACCCGGATGGAGACCGTTGTTGAATGCTGTTGCTTATTTCCCTCCACCCTAATTTCCAAACATCTCTCTGAAATCTCACTAACAAAGGCAAAGTGATAAATAAATAAAAAACTAAAAGAACAGAGCCTTTAAGATTAAAGTTATGTTGGAGAGAACCACACTGTCATATTGTAGGCCTATGTTTGTCATTTCACTTGACATCATACAGCACATTATCACAATCTCTTCATCGCCATTACACCTGTCCAAACCTGCCTACACTCACCAGTCTGACAATAAAGTTGTTGCTAATACTATATGTGTTGCTGAAGTTTTAACTCTGCAAGGCAGCTTTCTCTTCTCGGTGTGCTACAGAACACTATGCATGCCATACCCACAGACCTCTGACTATAAGTAAGAACTTTTTCTCTGACACTCTTTACTGAGGTCTCCTGTTGACTGTAAGGACCCGGATTTGAGGCCTGAGATCTCAACGATCACTGAAGACACAAAGTCTGGAATCAGCTTGATGTCATCAGGATTCCATGGGGCCAACACGATTAACATTTCCATGACAACATCTCAACTCTTTGGGCGCCCCTGGTTTCAGAAGTAAAAATTCAATTTATTTTTACCATAGTCACGTGATCCAAACAATGAATGCACAGAACATGTGAAACTCATTTAAATCATCACTTTTTTCTGATTCACATTTCTGACTGAAGGCTGAGGCTCATGGTTATTGTAGTTAAAGTAATCCACCAGATAAAACATGATTTTTCAGACACAATGTAGAAAACCACTTGAATCAGCAGTGTGTGTGTGTGTGTGTGTGTGTGTGTGTGTGTGTGTGTGTGTGCGTGTGTGTGCGTGTGTGTGTGTGTGTGAAAGAAGAAGAGACCCTCAAACCCTGCTCTGAAACCACATTGCTACAGCTCCCAAGACAGACTGGACATATCAACAATTTATCATGTTCATATTAAAACATAACTGTGAAATCTCGGTCATACACGCAACTTACATCTTCCAAACTGCACATGGTATCACATCATGGATTGCTGTCATTTCCATAATGACTGCATAGATAGCAATCTTCCTTCAATGGGAGGCCATAGGCCTTGCCTTCCCAGCCACTGGTCACACTCCCTGACTGCTGTTGACAAAGTGCTCAAACAAATCATCCCCCACTGGGAGAATAAATGACCCCGGGAGTTAACACTACATAGGCTGCAGTAAGTGGGAACCTTTGCAGGTACATGTAGTCTCACCTGATCAGGTCATGAATGTACTGGTATCATGAAATATAAAGAAGAGAAAAATGATAAATAAATGAATTAGTTTGTTTTTGATATATGTACCCATGACACCCTACAAAGTTGTACTGATACTGAGTGAGTGCTACATTCCAGATGCTAGTGAGAAATAAAATAAAAATAAAAGACAACAGCGTTGGAAAGAGCTGTAACACATCCCCTACTAGATGACCCATATGCAGACCAGGTGTGGACAAATGAAGGGAAATAGCCTAATGCATTTGATATAAAGATGATAACACAAACTAAGACCCCAAATTAACTTGATGTCAACATCTCTCTCATACAGTATCAATAAAAATGCAGCGTAATAAAGTTCCTGATTAATTTTGTCAGCTAAAACCGGGGTTTCTTCTGCTCTTCTTAAAGTTATCAAAGCTTTGAGTGAAGCCTAGTTTTCCCCTGTATTTTGGAGCCTCAACGGAGCCCTTTGGCGCTGTGTGGAGGTGTGAATGCTAACATGGCTCAATCTGTATGCCACAGAGAAAAAACAATCCATGCTAATCTGCCACCACAGACAGGAGTCCAGTTAGGCCAATCAGGAGGGGAATCATCTGGGTTGGAGAGGGCTCAGAGAAGCCTAGATCAGGGCCCTGATTGCAGCAGGGTGATTTGCAGCTCGAGAACAATGATGGCTGCCTGGGTCAGCACTGATGGAGAGGCTCTGACTGCACCCGCACAGACAGCACAAACTCACCTGACATTCACGCACTGATGTGCATACATGCATGAGCACATGTGCAGGCACGTGCACACACACAGCCACTGAAACACACTCTGTGTGAATCACAAAGGTGCTGGGATGGGATCGACCTTACCAGGTTTAGTCTGTGACCTCAACATGCCCCCGAGGTTTGCATTTGACTCTCTGTGTTTCACTAACAACACATAAACCAAAACAACTCAGCAAGCTACTTCCTATGAACTCAGCATAGATAAAACGGGAAACTACCTTTGCCCTGCAGCGGCGTATGTAAATACAACGGGAAGGCATGAATGAAAGAAGGAGGGAGTTCAGATGTTAAGTGTGCATATGAGGGGAGTGGGAGAAAGAAGCAGGGAGGAAGAGGAGGAGGAGGGGGGGTCACCATTAAGAGTTTTCTTTAGAGCATCCCCTTTGATCTGGCCGGTCATCGTTTTGGAAAAGAGGAAGGACCACAAGGGACAGAAAGGTCTCTTCAGAGAGTGACCATGTGGCTTCACCGGCACTAGCAGCATCCGCACTTGGGTGGTGCATCACATAATTTTTGGTTACATGAAATATATTTAATTCTATTTAATGAGTGAAATGTTGCTAAGATCTCTGAAGGGAATCGTTGTCATTCTTGGAAAATGTTGAGCAAAATCAATGCTACGGCAAACACAAATGAATTCATAAACTGAACTAATCTGATAAGCAACTTCATTTTTTTACCTCAAGCCCTGCCAGTTCAGTTGATATTGACATGGTGCAAAAGACGATAATTAGCACCATCTAAGTACATGAAGCCAACAAATATATAATTATAAAATAAAGAGTTTAAAGATAAGTGAATAAAAAAGTCTTTCAAGTACCGTTGGAAAGACTTTTACGATATGACTAACTTTTATGATCAAAGGTTTGGATTTTTGGAATGCAGATGTAATAAAATGTGTTGATTTGGCAGCACAAACTTTATTACTCTGAGTTCATTAAAAAATCATATAAATCATAGCCAGAGGAATGCTTATGATTCAAATGCAATAGTATATTGTTCAGTGTTTGGTCATTGAACTGTTTCAATCTCCAAACAAACTTGTGCCCATATTTGAAGAGAGATTTTAAAAGTTTAAATAACAGATTTTCATTGCCATTAAAAGTGCTGAGGTCCTGCAGCTGTGAGGTGCCTGTTCAAAGTGGATCTGCTCCTACTTGCATTTACAGGAGATATATCGGTATTAAGAAAGAGTTAATTCAGGGTTTGTCTTGTGTGTTTTAAAGTGGCCGCACTCTTGCCCCAGGTCCTGTGTGGGAGGTGAGAGGCTGGCTTTGACGTGCGATACTACACACACGAGATTGCTCTCAGCTTCTAGAATAGGCAGGTGAGTACATGCACATGCGGCCCCTCTCACCCCCAACGCACGCACTTACACACAAACACGGATACAAAGTCAAAGGTCGTATGGTGATAATATTGTTTCACAGGGTGGAAAAATGGATACAAGTTTGAATGTTTGATAGAATATTAAATATATTTTTCCTGAACATTTTTCAGTGTTATGCTGCTAGCGCATAGTTAAGAATTCCCAGTCTGTTTTGTAAACACCTGACAGTGATACATGGGGCTTATGGGACATCCCTAACTGATGACAGAGATTGGAAACCATGACTACTGTTGGCAAATACATCCTGTTTTAGACCTCAGGGCCATGAGTCATAACACCAAAAACAACACTTGATAGTTTGAGGGTTCAGTTGCTGTGGGTTCACTTCTTTCACACCGCTGGGAACAAATAGACAACTTCCAGCAGCTTGCGTACTGTACACCCCAGAGCTAAGGGAGGGAGGGAGGCCTGGTGAGGGTAAGAAGGCAGCGGGGGGAGGTGAGAGAAGATTTTTAGGGTGCCTAGAGTTTTGGGGGCTGAGTGGGTCTATTTAGCCCCCAGCAGATTGCCCCCCCTCTCCTTCCCTCCCCCTCCTCCTCCTCCTCCAACCCTCTCCTCCCCCTTGCTTTGTGTGCCCTGAGCCCACTCCTCCCCCTTTTGTCACCCGGGCATTCCGCTTTGGTTAGCACACACAATGGGCGCTCAGTGCTCACCCTCCTGACACTGCATTCTGCCTGTGCACCAGGGAGTGGGCACGGGAGGGGGAGGGAAAGGGGTCCAGGGGGGAGGGTTAAAGGATGACAGCAACTCGCCCCATGTGACCAAAATGCCATCAAGTATCAACTCCCCCCCACCACCACCACCACCACCACCACAACCACCTCCTCCTCCTCTTCCCATCTTTCAAAGACCGTCGTCTAAACTTCACCCATCCATACAGATGGGCAGTAAAACCAGTGCCAGTGGGCCTGGTTGGCACAGTGAAAAACAAAACCTCGAGTTCGCTAGCCAAACAAACGAACAGGTGTCTCTTATGGCTGACTGACGATGTGGAGCCCTGCCTTCATCCAGCTTGCCTCTCAAAGTCTGTGTGCCCAACTACATGTGTGTTCTCTTCATCTTTATGCTGCCGAGCACACATCCTAAATGGAATTTTAAGACCTGGCTTCAGAACATTTCTGTCTGAAAATTAATCCCCAACATCGACAACGGTAAGAGTAAAATTGGCATAATTACAAGTCTAGGCTTTACTGCTTTGACATGTTTATCAAATATTTGGAACTCATCCTGGACTCTGGCAGTTTTGCCCCAGTGAAATAATGGCAAGTCATGGCTTATGTTTTGTATAGTTGCACGTACACAACACATTATTCCACATATCTGAAAGTAAGCCTACAAATTATAAAACTCCCATGAACATAAAAACACGTTCAACTGTAACAAAAGCAGCTTCCTTTCTAATTTGTACAGATATGACTCGTTCTTAGCTGAACCTACAGCTTAACATGATGATCATGCATCACCTGAAAGGTGCAACAAGTTGAGAATAAAGTTGCAGAACATGTAACTTCACACTGAAATTTAATTCCTATTTAAGGATAGCAACCAGTGGAGGGCAAAAGGATGACTGGGTCTGTATATGTGTGTGTGGCAGCAGCTCAGGGGCTGGTGGGGGGTTAGTTTGAGTTTCAAAGACCTTGCTTGTTCGCCCATATTTCACACCACGGTGACATCTTAAAGCCTAGACAGGCCTGGTTGCTTCGCCCTCTCTTTCACTTTCTGAGAAAAAAGGGGAATTGGGATGTGAGGGAGGGGGTACTGAAATATATGCAAATGGTCCCCCAGAGGGGATACGAATTTTATGGGTTTAGAATTTAGTTCAGCCAACCTGAATAATCAAATGTGGGAACAAAAAAACGAGCCCCCCCACCATCCCACCACCACAACTCCGTACCTCGAGCCTCAACCCCCACCTCAGGCCTCATCTCTGTTCCCTCCTGCCAGGTCCTCACATAAGAGGAGCTCAGTACGTCCAAACTCTTATTAGGATCTCCTTACGGGGCAGGGGAAGGAAAGAGAAATGAGGAGGTTGAGGAGGAGGGGTTTGAGGGAAGGAAAGAGGGGCTAGTGTACCTGATCAGGCAGAACTGCCGGCTCCTGATTACGACACCATTTTCTCAGCAGGCTTCCCAGCCTCATCCTGCTTCTGTGAATATGGAGCATAGGGCCAGCCAATCCCCTCAGTGCTGCCTCTCATCTAATGGCAGAATTAAGACCGTTTAGAGTGATTTCCTCTGCCTTCATGGTTGCACTCTGAAAGAGCTGAATCTTTTTCCCTTTGCGCCGATTTACAATGTGGGGGGTCTGGCATGCAGTGGGTGAGAGAAAAGTTCTACATGACTGAACATAACATTACAACAGGTGGGGAACTGAACAGAGACTCTGCAGAACATGGCTGAGAACTGTTTTACTTTGCCTATATATTCTAGTTTCACTGCACCACTCTGTCAGTTGGATAGAAAATCTTTGCTCTTGTAACACACTTACCTTCATTTGTGTTTACAACCAGTTTTCCTGGAGTGCTCTGCCTGTCTGCTTACATATCTCCATCAGTGTCTGTTTAATTATGAACACCAACATCTGGTAAAACATATACAGAGAGATGTCACAGATATGAATTTTCAAGTTACTGTAAAAAAGTCTATTCAGTTTTTTTAAACTGTGGTCTCACTATATATGTCTATGCAGGAGGAACATCATCAAGTCAAGTATACAAAAGCCAGTCAGTTCTGAATTCATTCATTAACCACATGATAAATGTTCACACATTTTACTGTTGCGACATGACTTGATCCATCAGTGAAAATCTTTTTGTGAATATGTTTTGTTTGCTTGATTGAAAGCTCCATTCAACAGACAGTGAGTTTAGGGTTATGTTAACCCTGAAATGTCTGCTCAGTTCTACTTTTAATTCAGGAAAAGATCTTCCAGACGTAACATTCACTATATCACCGAAATGTAATTTTGCTGTTATATTAGTAAGTAGTTAAAGAAGTACTCAGAAGGTAAAAAACAAACAAACAAAAGACCAAAAATAAAAGTACCCATCATGCAGAGAGGTCCTTTTTACAATAATAACCATATTGACTATACAATATAATTGGATTGTGATTACTGATGCACTAGATTAAAGAAAATAAAAGCCTCTGTAAGACTTCCTGAGATCATTACAGATACTAAATATATATATATATATATATATATATATAGTGTTGATGTTATTGTTGTGCAACACATTTCACATTTAGTTGATTTACCTACTAATCTTACTACTTCTTAAACTTTATAAAACTTTCGGTAATTTTAAAATTGTCACTAAAAGCTTAAAACTTTCTTGGCTCATTAAATGTTGACCTTTTGGAGATAAATGACCAGATTTTATCATTTCACATATATGTAATCCCTAAATGGAGGTAAAGCATGTCAAAGGTTGAAAGCTCCTCATGTGTCAGATCAAACTGACTCATAATGACACGAACCCAAACAGGCTGTAAATCCGGACACAAATCTGCTTAAACGCACTCCTTCTATGTCAAACTGCATTACATCAAGCCCATCACTCTGGAATATGGCATAGCACCATATCAAACAACCACAGTTGGAACCTGTTGCTTTTGTATTTCCCATGCTTAATGACTCCCCCACTTTTCCTCCAACCTCCAGTAGACAAATCCTTCAGCTTTATTGCCCAGACTCAAGGGTTGCAGGTGCACAGGCCACAAAAGGAGGGAAGGAGGGGGTTGGAGGGGGTGTAGGGCTGGAGGAGGGGATGGGAAAGAGAATGGTCAGTCGGGAGATAAGAGAGGAAGGAACAGAGCCCCCCTACCCTGGTGTAACCTCTACACCCACCCATCCTACCCCTCACCCCTACCTCCACCCAGGCCCTGTCGCTACCCTGCAACACCTCTCTGTTTTGCTCGACTGCCCTGACACACGTGACAGGAGTGCAAACTATGAGTGGTGCTGCCTGGCGCTACCAGGCCTTTCTGGGTGTGTGTGGCAGGGGACAGGGGGCAGGCGTGGCAGAGTGGCCATGTGGCGGGAGCGGCCCTTTTCTTCTAAACCAGCAGAGGAGCAGTAATGACTATGAGCTACAGCTGTGCCCACTGAGGCTTGCCCTACCTTGCCCTGTAGTGGCCCCTCAACCTCATTTCACCATGTTGCCCTCTGCGCCTGGCCTCTGGTACTGTGAGTGGAAGCTACAGAGTATTTCGCTCCACTAAAATCACTGTGAGATTCCTTAGAAGAGATTTTTAAAAATGACCTACTAAGGTTTCATGAGTAATATTGGCAAGCTTAACAGTGTGGTATGAGTTACTTCTTTCAAAACGAGACAGAGAGAAAGAAAATATGTTACCACAATAAATCATCAAGTGTTTGCTGAATGTCAAAGGAAATAGATGTTCCTTGTTCTGAAATCTGAAACAAAGCTTTATACATTTCACCCTCTGACACAGAATTACTTGTAAAAAATATATTTACTTTTTAAACAATACAGATCACTTAGTTGAGCTTGGAGATGTTATGTACCACTGATTAATCTACATATTATTCACTTGATTCATCAGTTGGTCTTTAAAATCTCATCCTCAAAGTGACATCTTCAAATGTTTTGTGTCGTCTAATGAACAGTGAGATACTCAAAAACATAGACCAGAGAAAATCTTCACATTGGATTGATTAAATGATCAATTCATAGATTATCTAAATTGTCACCAATTGATTTTCTGTCTGTTAGCTGTGAAAGTGAATTTGATTTTGTTTCAGTGTTCTGTCATCTGTTTTACCACAACTAGCGTGGGAAAAAAACTAGTGGAGATGATTTGTTGAGGATATGTGAAATAGTTATTCAGTTCATAGAAAGTTAAGTGAAGTATGAACAGTTAAAGGCCTAGTGTTTTCCCTTTGAGATATTTGCATAAACAGTATGTGTGTATTTTAGAATTAGTGAATCTATTTTTGTACCTGTTATATAACCCTGATAGGGTGTGTCATCCTTTTGACAAGACAAAAATATATGTTCCTTATTGATTCATTCACTAGTTGTTCACTGTGAGGCGTCACATTGTGCTTTTCTCACCTTCTATTCAAACCAATATCTTAATCTACAGGACATCGTTATCATTTGTGTCCATCTCTAATAAATAATTCAGTAACCTGCATTTCTAAATTGATTCTTGAGCTGAAAATGTAAACATCAGTTCAAAACCAGGATTATGATAAGGTGGAGAAAAACAAACGGAAAAGATATAGAACCAGTCTCATCATCACAGAGGCTGAGCGCTAGAAGGGTTTGTTTGAGGTTAAAATGAGTCAGCTTAAAGACGGTCTAAACAGGACACACCATGAGTCACAGGTACAGATGATTATGGTGTGATGACAGACAACTAACTGTAACTGAAAGAATTTAGTGTAGTAACTTGGTGTGGTGAATCCAAGTGCTTTCTGTGCCTCCTTGCTTCCACCTGTAGACAAAAAAGGTCACATGAGTTACCTTCTATACACCCATAACATGCTAGCATTACACTGTAGCTCACACTCTCTCACACATGCACATGTAAACACACAAACCTGCCTATGTTACTGGAGCTGCTGCACTGCGAACACACCCTCCGGGACAGGAATAACAGGCCACTCCAGAGCATGAGGACATCGGAGACACAGTGGCACCATGCAAGCATGATGAGTCTTTAACGTCTCCTTATCTCCATCCCTAATCCTCATCAGCTTCACCATCAGCTACTGTTTATACCAAGCACAAGTCAAGAGTAAAAGCAGAAAATGGACTTTCTTAATTTTGAATGACTAAAGTCCACTAGAAAGCCATTGAGGAAGGCCTCTAGTGTGGAGGGAGCCTCATATTGAATACGGATTGAAATTTACATGACAACTTAGGAAAAATGCTTTTTTATTACTCATTCATCCCCTAAATCACTTGGCTCCCCCGCTCCTTTCCTCTGCCTGAGCTATTAAATCACCATCTTGACCCTGCGACCTGGGGCCGCAGCCATAAAGAGCCCCCTGTGGGTCAGAGGCCTGATTGTAACATTTGAATATGAAATGGACTTGGTTGGGCCTGGAAACAGCCCCATGCGCTGAGACATAGGCTGACCCCCAGGAGAGAGGCTTGCCTCAGCAGTGCCGGGCCTGGAGGCTCCCTCTTCTCTCACAGCGAGGATTTACTTGGACTTGAGAAGGAGGGAGAAGCGGAGAGAGGGCTGAAGTCGGGGGGTGGAGGGTGAAACGGGGTAGGGGTTGAGCGAGAGTGAGGGAGAGGAGAAAGAGAGAGGGCAGACATTTGAATAAGACAAGAAGCGATTGGTGTTTGCATGACAAAGGAGCCCGCCATCTCCCCTGATTGGTGTCACAGTGCGGCACTAAAGCCATGCAGCCCCCCCGGAGAGGGGTGATGTGTGGAGGCACAGGCATGTTTATGCATCCAAGGTGTGATATTAGGGAGGGATAGTTGGGGCCCGTCGTCAAGTTTCGGGTTTAAGAAGTTTGTGCGCATATTCTTAAAGGGAGAAGAAGTTTGCATTATTCCGACTATAAATTTACAATTTTAAGTAAGAATCAACCAAAATGTTACTTGTTTATCTTGAAAGACAATGCTTGAAACTTTAAGAACATTTACAGCCAGTTACAGATGCTTTAATAGAAGAAGCATTAATTAATAAACCCAATTTATTACAATTTGTATTAGTAGTATTTTCACACTTTGTGGCCTTCTATCAGGTGTATGATAACATAACGTACGCACCAAAGTAATTGCTGAGATCTAGAAATATGAGGACATTAGTACAACAAAGTCCAACAGGAAAAGAACTTGAGCGTTCACGTGTTCAAACAGGTTGTATACAAGCAGTCAAACAAGCAGTTCAGCCAGATTATTATTTGAAAGCAAAACCAAAAGTGAATGCGCACAAAGTGACAACTGCAGTAAGTATGGTGCAAAAAGTTCTGTCTTTAAACTTTGAAGGACGTTTATAAAGGACAGCTGGAGTAATAATTTTTACCGTTCTTGTTCATAGATTCTTTCCAAATAACCTGCAAGTTAAAACTTGCATAATTGCCTAACAGATCTTAGATCTCAGCAGTTAACTTGGGGAAATGAATATCATGATTAGTAACAGAAAAAAAGGACCAAAGCTACCAAAATAGGTCGCAAAACAATGCCATTCCTATCAAATCGGATGATAGTGTTGAACCTAAAAGACCTGGTTTCCAGATACTGTATTATGTTTGGGCATCTTCATCATCTTCCTCAGTCTCCAGGCTGTTTCAGTAATACTGCTGTGCTGCCTTGTTCCCTACCTGAACTCCCAAGCCTCCTAATTATTCCAGAGAGGTGTGAAGACCACCACCCTTACTGTCCCCTGCTGGGCTGTCACTGGAGTCGTCAGCTACTGCAGGTGGACCCCTGGCACCACTGAGTCCTGATCATCCATCTCCCTCTTGCACCCACTCCTGCTACCCCTCCTTGTTAATGGGGACAATGACAATACAAGAAGAGAGATGAGAGAGGATCATATGAGTAGGCAAATCCAAGGGGCTGTGAAGGGGATTTCACAGCTCAATAAGTTTGGACAATTTGTTTACAATCCCTATTATTACAGCCCCCTCGGGAGTAGGTGTATGCATAAACATTTATTCATTTTAGATATTGCAGATTATCTGGGAGTAGGTTTGATGCAAAGGCTCCTAAAGTGCAAGAAAAATTACCACAGGGGGTCAAAGAGAGAAGGGAAGAGGATGAAGGCAGCGCGAGTGAGAGTTAGCGAGGTCACACGCTCCTACACACACACACACACACACACACAGTGTTCAGAAGATGCACACACACATTCTAACCCCCCGCAGACAAAGCCTCCACAGGCTCATCTGGGCAGTGCTGCTGCCCCTCAGGGACACACCTCCAAGAGAGATGGCCTGACTAACTCTCCATGGCAACTAATCAATAAGTGACAGAGTCAGTCAGGACTGACCCGCAGCTGAGTGTGTTCCACCTCCCCCCATGTTCCCAGGGTTACACTCCCATAAACCACACACACATAAACACACACACACAGACTGGGTAACACTAAAGTACCCCCAACCTGACGAGTGCCCCCCCAGGAATATAAGTCTTTACTTGCAAACATTTTTTTTTAAACATGTGCGGGATAGGGGGGGGTTTGGTTTGTGTCTCCGTGTTTGTTGGGGGTGCACATGTAGGTACAGGTTACTGAATGAATAGCTCCTGACAATAGCGATATGATCAGAGGGCTTCTGATGGAGCAGAGTCACAACACCGCCATTGTGTTATCTGTCAATCTGTGTTTCCTCTCACTGTCCTCGACAAACACTAATCAATATCTGTGGCCTAGATGAGAGGCCTAATCTTCCCCCTTGTCACCCCCTTAAGTCCTCACCCCCCCCCTCAACTCTGCATTGTCTTGCAGCAGTCCCATACTCTCTTCACTATCCCTATAGGCATATATACATCAAGACATATACACTTGGCCCCATTTTGAAAGCTTTCAAGATGGGTCAGAAGTGGGGTCACAACTCCAGTTTGGCAAATTAAAAACCACGCTACATGCTCCAGTGTTCATACACAAAGTGATGTGCGCTGCAGAAGGGGACCATCTGCAGCAGACACACTTTTACACACTAGAGTGTCTCGCTTAGTGTCTGAGCCTTAATGCACATTGAAACCAACTGTTTGGATGTAATTGCCCTTACAGGTTATTCAGGAAGAGGCCTCGTAATCCAGTTTCATTCTTGGTTGTGTGCTAATGTGCACATGTGTGGGTTTTACACATTTTTCCTCCAACCACAATTACAAGCGAAAACAAGTTTAAGTAAACCTCAGTAGCTCTGAGTTTAACAAGAACGTCAAAAGGATCTCCTTCAGAAAAAAAAAAATCTCTAAACATATAACCCGGACAGCAAAACAAAACAGAATCCTCCCATTTCAGCTGTTCGTGTCATTTGTGTTTGTTTTGTTCGGGACAAAAGAGGCGGTAATCCTGTCTCATATTTGACACGTCTCATATTCACACACACCTGCTGGGACAAAGTAAACACACCTTCAGAGTCAGACACCTTAATGGATGACCGTCACATTAAAACCTAAGTCAGGATAAACCCCAAAGCAGCCATGTTGACATGATATGGTAAAGAGACTTGCACGTTGATGAGATGAGTGATGAGAATGCGGCACATCACAGTGAACTCATGTGTACAGTGTGTAGTCTGTACACAGGTTAAACAAGAGAATGCATGCAGGTGTTTTTTTTTTCTTTCCTGCCCAGTTTTAATAATGAAAATTTATAAATGTACAGTCAGTTAACATCTTTACGTGTTCTACACTATAGAAGCTTCGGCACCTGAGAGTCTATTAGGCTTTCATTCTTGTTATTTACTTCCCATTGATATAAACACAAGTAACTTGCTACTGGGAGGACGCTTTTTCCTAATTGGCGGTTTGCCTGCCTTTGAAGCATTTCCCACTTAGCATTCCTTGTGGTTGTGTAAGGCATGGTGATCCAACCACAGCTATCATTAATGAGACATGTGCATCATGGAACAAGTCTGTTGGCGCTCGCATATGTTCAGGCAAGGTAAATTAGACGTGTACTTAAAGGAGGAGAGGTATAAAAAATGGTCAAATGTGATTTTCTAGTGTCTCTGGTGAGTGCTGTCAGTGAATGAGTGAGTGAGTGGGTGAGAGGGGATTGAGAGGACGGTGCAGTGGAGAGGGATGGCTCTCAGTGGGTCAGCCCAAAAGCCCTGACCCCAGGAGGATTTGATGCCATTTTCCCACGCAGGGAGTCGACCTGAGAGGAGCTCGTTAACAACATCTGCCCCAGTTCAGGGAGATTAACCCCCACCCCCCAACCCCCGCACCTCTACACACTCACGCACACACACACACACACACACACACACACACATACATACACACCGCTCCTCTGCTGTCAATCTCAGTACCTCACATGAGTCCCACTCCTTTGGACAGCCCTGACCAAGCTGGACGGGCCACTCTAGGCCGCCTCCAGGCTCAGTTCAAAGGGGCCTCCGGGAGATCCCAGCCAAAGCAAATCAATACAGTCTGATTGTGTCATAGGTGCAGTTCCTAACTGCGCACACATCTATTCATCAGTCAAAACTATGTTGTTAGGTGATGTTTGATTTGTACATCAGACGAGGTTCCAGATTTGAGTTTAAGATTACGTGAAGAGTTGCGAGTTTGTTCAGAAGGTGTGTTCCTGCTAGAAGTTGCCAAGCAGGTCAAGCAGGTGAGTTAGTGATGTCATCAACGTCAAGTCTCTCAGACAGATTTGTGTAATGAGTTTTCCACTCATCATACTGACGTGAAGAGAGACACACTAAACACGCATCTCATCCACATATACACCCACGAAAAAGTGCACCTGGTAGGGCATGTTCTGACATAATATGAGAAGAGACCCGTGAAAAACAGGACTGACTGAATCACGGCCTAGAGCACGGCTGCTGTTAAGCTGGAGCCTTGCATGCGCTGCACATATACATAGGTACGCAAAGGCTCGCAGTGGCAGAATCCACTGGGAATCCGCTGAATCCATGTTCTACAGGGCTATAATTAGGTTAGTTTTTGGAGAGGGGGTTAAACAAACAGGGGCTGTGAGGTCATAGGCAGATGGAAGTGGGATATGCCTGCACTTGCTGAGTGGGCACAGAGCTCCACATGACAGGAGAGAGAGGCCCTCCGGGCGCTCAGCAGGGAAAGAGCGAGGGGGAGATGGAGGGTGGGGGGGGGGGGGGGGGGGGGGGTGTTTGGGAGCCCAACTCGGATGGCCTCACTGCTAGAACATTCAAACACAATCAATAGCTATGCATGGTCCAGCATCACACCTCTCCCCAAATAGAGATTTTTACACCTAAATCATCATTACATGTGATCACATGTGCCAGTCCCTGAGATCACAGAGAGAACCGAGCTTTACTGAACAGCTTTAGTGCTTCACTATGCTGACTTTTTTTTTTCTTGCATCAGTTCATAAGCAGAAACCATCAACATTTTGCCTGAAAGCTGCCCCGCAACTTGGTATAGAGTTGTGCAGGCGAAGTTACATAATTTTCCAGAGTTTGATAAATGACTAAAAACCATCACTCTGCCTGGCCCACAGCAACACCTCTGACACGGAGGAGCAGGAAGAGAAAAGCTGCTTAATTACAAAAAAATGAGTTGGAAAGTGTGATTAGGTGACGGGTGGCTGCTGGCACGCTAGAATGACTTAAGACCCTGTCAGTGAATGCAGGGAGGTCTGGATAATCTTTCCCTCCACAAAGGTGCGTGGGGCTAATCCAGGCTGCTGTGCTGTGCTGAGCTGTGGATCAAGTCCTACAGGGAGTGTGGGAAGGCCAGCAGGACCGCCACTGCTTCGGCCCTCTTGGTGGCCAGAGCTTATTTATCCTTAAGTACACTGCCGGCCCATTCATCCACACACACCTTTGCATTATTAGAGTGTCAGCCACAGTGAGAGTGTTGGGGGACGTTAAGTTTGTGAATGGGATGCAATTTCAGTATAATTTGTTGTAAAAAAAGAAATCCACCATATAAAGATAATAGTAACCAGAGCTCTAAACACAGGATTTTAACAGAACACACACTCAGAGGTGGACAGATCGTCACAGTGACAGCGATTTCAAATGTTCCAGATGCAAATGAGCGCATCAAAAGTTTCTTTGTGCACATCAGGAAATAATACGAAAAAGAGCAAATGAGAAAAATATGCAAAATACTTTTTAAAGGCCGTGTTATATATTAAAATACTTAATGTGATTCTTTAGAGTCATTTATTTCATTATTTTCTGTACCAAACAGAAAGTCACAAATTATATACACGTTGGCACATTAGCACTGACAATTTTAAAAACAAGTTTCAGATGACATCTCTTCTGTTTCATGGGATTTATATGTTTAGTTTGCTTTTTTTTTTTTTTTTTTTTTTACAGTTGACACCACTTATAATGTGAAACGACCGGATACTCATCCCATGTATTCGCTCTGGTGTTTTAGATTAAATAGATTTTTTTTTAAAGTAGAAAATATTCTAAATGAGTTCTTGTGATAAAATATGAAAAACACATTCAAACTGAGGCAACAAAGTGATGACACTCCTTGAAATTAAACATTGGTAGCCTGTCTTCACTAGGTAAATATTGACATAAGTCAGAGAACCAGGTACATTTATTACAACTTTAACAGATTTTTTTTGCAAATATTTAAAACATATTAATTTAATTTGAAAATAAGACAAAAGATTTATTTTAAACTAATGTTAATTTAAAACTAATGAGCCTGTAAAAATGTTCAAAATATCAAATTCAAGACATGTATTATGTAAGTTGATATTCTTGATTTTTAGTTGATGTTTAAAACAAGATCAAGCATCTTTTTAGTCATTCTTATTATTCTTTAAAGCTTGTAAGGTATTTGGAAGACCAAATGATTTGTATATTACCTTCTCCATGAAGAAAAATCTGATAAATTACCAAAATGAAAATATCACCCTATCAGGATGTATCACTGTAAAAATAACAGATCAGTGTGTTTGAATTTTTTCCATGAAATCAAATTCATTTTTTGCTCCCTTGAGATTAAAAAAAAAACAAAAACAACCAACTGATATTTCCAAAACCTCATATTAACACACAAAACACAGAGTCACAAATCATGTTTCGTACAAATTTATTCAGCATTTAAGAATAGAGGATGGTCTTAAAATATGTAGAAACGTCAGTTTAAATAAACCTTTTCGTTCAGGATAATGAGTAAACATGACACTGTCAAAACCATCACAGAAAATAACATTTTTACAAAAACAGATTTGAACATTTTTCACGTGACAAAACATCGGGTTCACAAGCTAAAAAGAAAAAAAAAAAATCTTACTATAAATAAAACTTGCGTTTGCGACCCGCACAGTCTTAACATTTCATTTTAACCTAGGTCATGAGGGGAGGAGGAGGAAAATAAACAAGGGATAGAGAGAGAGAGAGAGAGACTACAAAATTTGGACACAGTCGAGACAACTGACATTCTACAAATTAAGTGTAAACATTTATGAACCAACTTTCCATCCAGCTTTTCTGAAATACACCAGCCTCTCTTAATGAGGCCACATGCCTTTTCATAGAGAGAAAATATGGCATTAATTAAAATATAGAAGTCCAATTCTTCTACATAAGTTGATTGCTTATACTTGTGATAAAAAGCCTCTTTGCAATGCAATTTACTCTGTCGGGCTCAACGTTCAGTCTCAGTCCATTTCAAAACTCATTTTGAAAATGGACAACTCAAAGGATAGAGATAAAACTGTTTTAGAACGAAACTGTTGAACGTCGTTTCTTTAGCAACCAAAAAGTTCAAGTATCCGAAGTACTTTTTTTTTTTTTTTAAGTTTTAAGTCTTTTTTCTTGTGTTCTTCTCAGATGTGGGTGAGAGGTAGCGTCCCATTGACGCCAGTCCCTGCGGTCTGATAGTGCGGATGGACGCTGTGTAACCGGCTGCTCTGCAGGGAGGAATGCTCTGCGCTGTCCCCGCCGGGAGGCAGGTACATGCTTATCATATCCCTCAGGTCCCCCAAACATGCCCGCTGAGAGTGGGACGTGATGGCCGGCGGCGGTGAGCTCGGCTCGGTCTTGCACACGGACGCCATGGAGCTCAGTCCCATGGCACTGGTGGTCTGCTGCGTGTACGCTGGAGACATGCTGTACGTGGAAGCCGCGTTCATGTAGGTCTGCGCCGAGGACATCATGGGGTACTGGAGACCTGCCATCTCATATCGGTGCATCTGCTGGATCTGGGGGCTGTTCATGCTGTGATGCTGAGGGTAGGCCAACTGGTCCTGCATGAGTGAGTACGCACTGTTTGTCCACCCGTTCATGTGCGCATAACCGTCCATCCTCTGCCCCACCGACACCGAGTTGTTGACGGCGCTGGCTCCTGGCGCTAACAGTCCCCCGGGCAAAGAATACTTGTCTTTCTTGAGCAAGGTCTTGGTCTTCCTGCGGGGACGGTATTTATAATCCGGATGCTCCTTCATGTGCATAGCGCGTAGACGCTTGGCCTCGTCGATGAATGGCCTCTTTTCAGCGTCGGTCAGAAGTTTCCAGTCAGCCCCAAGACGCTTACTGATTTCAGAGTTGTGCATTTTGGGATTTTCTTGTGCCATCTTCCTCCGCTGTCCCCGGGACCAGACCATGAAGGCGTTCATCGGCCGCTTCACCCGCTCCTGGTCGCTGACACTGTTGTTCTTTGCGCCCGGCGCCGAGCCCGAGTTGGACTGCGGGAGCGGGGTCTTGATCTCGGTTTCCATCATGTTATACATTCGTGCGACTTTTAGTGATCACTCACAGGCACATAAAAAAAAAAAAAGTTCACAAAACAGCGCCAAAAGTCAAAGAGGTAGATGTACTGACCGATCTCATAAGAAGGTGGAAAAAAAAAAGTTCTGCCCAAAGAGGCAAATGTGTCTGCAGGTGCTTCTGGTTTCTCTCCGCTCAAAGCTGCTCTGTCCCCCACGGCTCTGAAACAGAAGTCTGTAAAGTTGCTCGCCAAGCTCATCTGTTAATAGTCCGAGTGGCCATGTGATGTAGATTGACAGCATGACAATGAGGAGCGGGCGACCAATCAGCGCGCAGCTCCCGTATCCACCGCGTAACCAACCGCAGAGCGCGGCGCTGTGTTTTGGTTACAGGAGGAGGGAGAGGTAAAGTTTTAAAACAGCAGCAGCGCAGCTCAACAACCTGAGCGCTGAATATTAAAGATTTACAGCATTTATAATGCGAGAACGAAGTTGAGTAAGTGACGAAAAAAAAATGCATGCATGATGTCGTTTTGTTATCAACCCGATCGCATTGAATAATTTCGGAACAAATGACATCCGTTTCATAAACAGCTAAAATTAAAGTCTTACAGGTTTGAAGAGTAAAGAAGCACATATGCCTTATCTTATATAAAAAAAAACATACTTTACATAACGCACCGACTATATTTGCCGCAGGGAAACAAGGGATCAGTGTCAATAAATTAATTACAGAGGCGAATCCCAACAGGCCAAAACCATGCCTGCTAAAATTAGTGCATATTGTTCGAGTAAAAAGTTGAATATTGGAATAAAATGTGCCCTTGGCAAAGAAAAAATCCTTTCATCTCTCTCTGCTGTCAGACACGTCTTTAGCTGCTTTAATTACAACTTCACTAAATATAAAAAAAGCCAATATTTAAAAAAAAAAACAGTCTATTGTATGGATTTCGCTGCTGTCAAACCTCCAACACACTAATGTGTGTTTTGTTTTGTTTTTTTAAAAACAGATTTTTCAGGAGAACATTTTTGGACCACCTGCTCGGAAGTTTTCCTCAGTTGTTTTTTTTTTGTCTCCATCGCTGCTGTTTGTTAGATGGTAAAAAACGTGGCGAGAGGCTGAAATAATCCAGTTTCCTTCCACCGATCAGTGGGAGAATATTCATTTATATTTAATATTTACAGATTGAGTGTAAATGTATTTCAATAAGACATAATAAGTCGAAAGGCTCCACTTTAGCTAAATAATATGATTCCTTTTCTTTCTTTCTTTCTTTCTTTTTAATAAATAAAAGGAGTCAGATGCAAATAAATTTCCTCATCTCATGAAATTACCTCAGCGTGGTTTTCACCCAAAAAAAACAACACAACGATAACACGGTTTCAAATGCAATTAAAAGCCACGTTAATGTGGACGTCTCTGCAGTGTGAAGGGAGCCACAATGCAAAAACTTTAATGCATCAACGACCTCTTGTGGAGGGGACGGGCTATCTCTTTAATCCCAGAGGAAAAAGTTGAAGTTTGGCACGGAGCTCTCTCGGTCATGTGAGTGACTGCTTAGTCCTAAAAAAAAAAAAAAAAAAAAAAAGAAAAAGTGGTCAGCTGCTGTTTGCAGACTTGTTTTCTCTCTGCGGTGTTAATGGTTATTAAAATGATTGCCGTGGAGTGGCCTTTCATTTGCATGTGTCTCCTTACAAACGACCTGAAACGCCGCCTCGCCGTTGAAACCAATTGCCCAATAGGGCAAACCTCACACCTGCTAATGACTGGGAGCGAATCGCCCATCGAAAAAAACGACTATTAACACCTCAGTATTTAGATGAGCTCTACAGGGATCGTTCTGGTATGTGCATATCAGGGCGTTCCACCTCCCGCAGCCGCTGCAGGCCTCCATGCATTTTATGATATAGATGCAGGGCTTGTGCGCCTGTCCACTTTTTCCACACATTCCTCATATAATAAGACTTTTATTGTCTTATTTATCATTGGATCACAGCTGTATGGAGAGCAACCAAATGCAAAATGCAACAAAAAAAAAACAGTGTTTGAAATATTAGTTAAAATCTGATTTCAGTCAAGAGTCGATAACACCTGTCTGTGAATGTTGCTCTTGGATGAATGAAAGCTTCATTTTCTGCGTAAAATGCCGAGATCCAGCGCTTTAAATGAAACATATATTGCATTAATATAAACTCTGCAGCCATTCTAGACGCATATTTAAACATTTATACTCTAAAAACACAAAAAAACAAATAATAATATTTATGAGTTTTAAATAAGACTACATATACCTGTGCAAATGGCGTAACAGCAATGATCTGCTGTGTTAAAGAAAGGAAAAACCTGGAGTCCCTCAGCCATATAGTCAGAAGTAAATCAGCTGAAAAGAGACATCACTTCATGAATTTAATTTTCGCGTTCAATGGGGCGTTACAAAACAGAGCAAGAGCAATAAAACTAACGTCCAATTAGCAGTCATCTATTCTCAGGGAGCAGTTATTTGTTTATCTGGGCAGATCTCAATACTGATCCGCTTGTAATCTTCTTATGGAAATTGACCGGTAGCACAGAGAGAGACAGAGAAAGAGAGAGAGAGGGAGAGAGAGAGAGAGAGGGAGAGAGAAAAAAAAACACACCAGGAGTAACCCGGAGTTTGGTAATGAGGGCCTCTGTGCAGCTAATTTCCTAATTAAGGAACGGAGGACCACCAGCACAGTCTGCTCTGATTCAGACTCAACAAGCCTGACAGCCCAAAGGGGCTCTCAGGGCGCACGGCTGCAGGATCCCACTGTTGAATGTTGGGAAATATGTGGATGTCCTGATGGGAGGAGATAACCTGAAAAGCAATCAGCTCGATCGTGGATAATTTAATGTTTAAAGATAGAGCGTGTGCGTAAAAATACACTCAAGCCCGTCTATTTCCGAAGAGAGATCAATTGAATTGGAGTATTTCCCGTCAGAATAGTCATGTATCAGATTATTAAAAAGCAAATGTTGTGTTTAAATATGGTTAAAATAGATTTTATTCAACATGGAAATCAAGTTGTTGTCGTTACTGAAAAGATCTAATTCTGGCCTCAGGGCCTTAAAGAAATAAAATAAACACATATTAGTTGTATTTGCAAAGAGCTTTATCTATTCAAGTTGACTAATTGACACAAAACGACATTAATCCCACCTTTGAAACCACTTCCATTCTCTGCATGTCCGCATCCTTTTGCTCGGCTGTCAATGGAGCTTTATGGGTGAGACAATTTCAATTCATGACGGACAAAATGTGCTCAACTTTAATATTATACGACGAGACACGGACGCTGCATGTCTGCCATTGAGCTGCTAATAAATAACCGATAATAGCTTGTAATTTATTGCTTCTTTTATTGCCACAGCCTCCGTTTACAAGTTGTTTTTCTTTCTCTCATTTTTGAGAGAACAGATATATATTTTTTTAATAATCGAAAGTTGCATCTCAAACCACAATAAACATTATTTCACGTGTCCATTTTTTTTTTAAACCACGACCTCCTGAATCAATAACTTTTTTTTTTGTTGTTGTTTCAGCTCAGTGACTGCGGACAAGGCCTTTGAGAAACAGTAATTAACAAAGAATGGGTTTTCAATTACAGCCACAATGGAGACTGTCTCATTAAGATTTGCATGATTTTTGGACGAGGAATGCAAATGAAGATGCAATTTACGCACGGTCTGCTGTTCCTATTGTGTCGGCGTGAATGGTTGCGTCCTCCCAGTTCAACACAGGTAAAATAATATTCACGGGTCATTTAAAGGAATAAAAGTGCTGCTATTATCACCTCTTTATTTCACAAAGAGGGGTAGTATTCCTGATGGTAATTTGACTTATTTGACCCATAAGAGTTGTCGTTGACACACACACACACACACACAAAAAATGCTTAACAAAAAATGTTTAATATCTGTGTGTAATGCAGAGTCATGGCTGAAGGGACATTTTTTACTCTGTCAGATTTTTTTTAAAAAAAAACATGTTTTATATCACCTCTTTGACTCACAAACAGTCTACCATCATGCCTCATTAATCATGTCAGGAAATTCTCACTGAAGCTGCTAAAAATAAATCTAAAGCCTCCTGCAAAAAAAAATAAAATGCATTTTTATTTTTATTCCCGGGTGCTTTGGAAAATTCAGACATCTCTAGCAGCTCTAGCAACAGGTATCATAGAACCTAATTTAAATGGCGTACAGATAGCATCTTAAAGGCTCTATATGGCAGATCTGTTAGGAACAGGAGCTTCACCTAATGAGAGTTTAGTTTGAAACCTTATCAAAGTAATAGACCTTTCTCAAAGCTTAAATAAAAATGACAATATTTTTTGCACTCTGCAACTGCATAAAGAGCCCTAAATGTCTCCACAGGAACTATGAGAAACTGAGAAGCAAGCAACAAATTAATATAACCGGGAAAGACCTGCTCATGTTTTTATTATGTTGAAAACATTTAAATACTAATATTTACTAATACAAATATGTAAATGATTTGGTCCACATAAGGGATGAACACTTTAAATTAATAAACAGATCTTCCTGACAGAGAGGACAGGAGGAGAAATAGAGTTTGTAGTATGACAGAGATAAAAAAAAAAAAAAAAAAAAAAAGGCCAGGTCTGATCTTCAAGAGATATGTGATTTATCTTTTTTTTTTTTTATGTGTCATCACTTTTCCTCAATTGCTCCATCACAGAACGACTGTACGCAGAGCTTTAGTCATCATGAGACAGAACAGGAAAGGATGAAGCAGACAGATTAGTAAACTCACCACATTTTGGGGATGCAGCCCAGATGATCATCTCTTACTGTCTCAGGCAGAGACGGCGCCTACGTTCGGTCATTAGGAGAAGGGACTGTCACTAAAACCTTCAAAAGAAACAAATAACACACACTCAGAGGACAGGTGCATTTATTTTTTTAGGAGAGCACGTCTATCGGGAGGACTCAAGGCTAATGGAGAATGCTGTATTCTTGCCTCAAATGTAGCAGAGTAATTTGTGTTTTTATTGTGGTGGTGGTGCGGGAGCAGAGCTGAGGAAGTGATATGTCCACGCTCAGCTCAGCTCTGTGGAATGTAACCGTCTTACTTATTGACCTCAGCTTGTAAAACAATATGCAAAAAGCTGTTTGCCTCCTGTAGCTGTCTGTGAAGAATGCTTCAAACTTTAGCCTCTTTTTCTCCCCGGCAGGCCAAGCATGTCCTTCCTCATTATGTTCTTGTGTGAGCAAGGCCAAGGCTGCTGACACAGTCCCAGTGTAATCTCTTTAACCCGCCACTGTCATGAGCAGACAAGGCGTGACCACCCAACGCTCTGCTCCATCTCACTTAGCCCAGGGAATAGTTTTTCACTTCATCACCTCTTTGGGTTGTAGCTGCTTATCATTTAGGGATGCACGTTTCAAACGCATTCGATCAAGGATGCTCGACACATAAGTGCATGCAGAATATTTCACACAAACACACACTGGGGTTAATCATTCTTACAAGACCACTCAATGTAATCATGTGCAGCAGTGTGCAGTTAAAAATTCATATACTCACTGACCCTTGGAATTCCCATAATTGACACAAGCATTTTTAAGCTGTGGTTATTGACTAATGAAGCTAAAAGCAAATCAAATTATATCACAGGAGAGGACATCGGTGGAATTATTTTTCAATGAACGTACAATGATTATTAGCCCCTTGAAGTCATTTCTTAGACAAAGGCTCTTTACGTTTACTTAGCAGATTAGGAGAAACATTCATATTAAAACATTTGGTATATGATGCGTTAAATGAAAAATAAAATACTAAATGACTGTGAATTATAAGCTCCTATCCGCTGAAAGCTAATTTCAATTCAGTTTAAATTAAGCAGAAAATTTCAATAAATATGGGTTTTGCTTCTGAGCCACTGGGTGAGGCTGGATTAAGCCATCCAGTGCGCAACATGATCACTTCTGTGTGTGCTGCCTAAAACTTCTTTAGCTGGAGCTCTTTCAGCTCCCGCTCTAATCTGTGCAATCTTTATTTACCCTGTAGAGACATCATATCACATCTCATGTGCTGGTTTTAAGGGTTTGTTATGTAGCAGTTTGCAAATTGTAATAATATCAAATGCTGTATACCAGCAACAAAAGAGAACACTGTTCAAATTCGGCCTCCGGGTGCTTTTTTTTTTTTTTTTGGACCAGCAATAAAGTTCTGATAGTCTGTCAGAAAGCAGATGCGGGCTGCTTGGAAACTGCTGCCCCGTGAATGGCATTATCAAGCACCTCTATATGATGATCATTTTAAATACTGTTATTGCCTGACTGGCTAATTACAGCACTCATTATTTTCCATGTATCTTTTGAATCATTGCCATGTTCAGTTTTTCCAAAAACAATGGAAACTTTCTCCGTTTTTTGTTTGGAGGAAAGTGCTGAATCGTCACTTTTTGCTTTGCGCCATGCCCAAGCAAGCAGCCCTCTTTTGTTTTAGCCATAATTGAGATCCCACTAATCTAGCCTCTTTTAAAAAATGAAACAGTCTCTTTGTCAAGCCTTCATTAGTTTCAGATAATATTGTGAGAATGCACAATTAATTTGCAGTGTAACTTTAATTAATTAAATACACCCAATTTTGTAATATGATTAATGCCGCCAAGTTGTTATCTGTATTCTCCTCCAAAATGAATATGTAACAGCAATACAGCGCTGAGCATTAATTGGGGCTTTTAAGAACCCCAAACTAGGTTAGGTAATTATAAGCTGTAATTTATTAAACCTTAAATAAAGAAACAAACAAGCATAAATTGACATATAAATCATGAGTACCATTGTGTGTGTAATCTAGCTGTGATTTGGGAGAAAATGACAAATCTTTGTTGCGTGCAAAGCACTTGATAAAGCAGATAGTGGTCATAAATTTAGTCCCAGTCAAGGTCTCATTAAAAGAGGCATAATTTAATTAAGAGTTAGCCATCGCCCTCTAAATATATTAATTACCTTGAGCATGACGAGATGAGTGTGGTGATTATTGCGTATTTCATTAGAGTAAGTCTTATGGGAGAAGAGCAAACTAAGGTGGGAAGCTGACTGTGTTGACAAGATAATGGATGGGCTGGTCTGAGATGAATTTGGTCACCTTGCCTTGGGTTGAGCTCAGAGAGGTGAGGCAGAGGACAACACAGGTCCTGGAGAAGGTAAGACATTTCCGCTATGTTTACCGTAATATTTAGAGAGTTCAGGTAGGAAGGTTCAGCAAGTATCACACTCAGATTACTGCATTTAACAATTATTATATGAGGAATGTGAATGATAAATAATGATAATGAGAGCATGTTAAAGTTTAGTTTAAATCATGAATATTAAAATTTTGGTGTTGAACCTTAAATCTAATTTCTAAATCAAATATTATTCAATTACAAATAAGTTTTTTCTTTTTGCCCAAACTGGAAACTGTAACTTTTGTTGTGTGATATTAAATTTTAGTGTCTTATCTCTCTCGTTGCTACAATCTCTGAATATGATGTACTAAAGAAAGAAGAAGAAAAAATTGCATAAAAAAAACAGCAAAAATCATTCGTGTGCTTGATTCTTAACATTCTCGGCAGCTCACTAATAATGTTTTACTTTTCACTTGTATCAACTTTCGCTCTTCATTAACACAGCTAATAAAGAAGTGCACCTTGGTGTGCCACGTATTTGTTCACACCCACACACATGGACCAGAGGAGTGCAGAGGCGATGGCTCACTGCCCCTCAGACTGATATGTCAGTGAAACATACAAGACGTTTGCCGCTGCATTGGAGCGATTTTCCAGCCCCTGCTCCTCTCTTGGCTGACAGCAGGACAAAGAGACTAAGCTACTATTATCTGGAAGCAAGCTCTCGTTTCTCGCTTTCATCTCTCTCTTCACTTCCACAAACATAGATGTATGTGCTTGTGCAAACATACAGAGCTCAGCATAAAGTCACTGATGCATCCAGTGTGCGTATCAGACAGGACTCGAGTTGTTGTGGGGAGTTTGGACATTGTTAAAGTGTCATAATGGTTGTAAAGCAGTGGAGCATGAGGTTGGATCTTTTTTTTTTTGTACAGGACAGAGTTGTGTTTTTTACATTTTAAGTGAGTATTTTGAAACTTCTCAACTATTTTAAATTCTGCTGTATCTGATAAGAATGGCATCCAGACCAACAGGTGATATAACATGATTTTAAAAGTGAACAACTTCCACAGGTTAAACAAGACATGTACACACACACACACACCATATATATGCGTGAACAGCGACAGTAAACACAACTCACAGAACACAAAGCCCCCGCACCATCTCCCTGAACATCCCCCCTCCCTCCCTCTTCTCTTCTCTCTTTACTACTGCCCTCCTCCCACTCTGGCCAGAAAATTGAGGACACTCACCAAGCTCTGACTGGTCCCAAAGCTGCTGCTGCTGCTGCTGCTGCTGCTTCCAAATCCCTCTGTTAAACACACCATCAACAGCTGGCTGTCAGGAGGCCCAAGAGCAGGACCATGCACTGGAAGATAGCAGTGACATCCACAGCCCAGAGCCTCAGCACAGACTCCAACCACGGACATTCAGATGGGAGCACCACCAGCACCATGGCAGCAGCTCCTGGTGCAGCAGAGAAATATAAAGAGCGAGGGAGCCGGGCAGTCACTGGTGTGGTAGTGCACACTGCAGCTGAGCTCTCCCTGCACTGGGACCCATCTCATTCAGCCAAGATTGCTTCATACAAAAGTTGACAATGCACCAGTGAAAGCCATTGTTGATATTCAACATTTTTTAAATAGCTGAGCAGAATAGACAACATGGCAGGCTGCAAAACTTGGCAAGGGAAACTGACCTGGAGCTTCCCGTTTGAAAGGGTTGCCACGCTGGGTGAGAGGAGAGAGGGCTATTGTGTTTAAAAAAAAAAAAAAAAAAAAAAAAAGAGGGAGAGCTAGTGTGAAAGAGCTCGAAAAACAAAACATCTCACATCCCGGGCGAGCAGAGCACAATGCTTTCTGTGCAGCAGGAAGAGGACAGTCACCTCACACGGTCACAAGCATATACACATTACCAAAAAGGAGACGAACAATGAAATCAATGCAATTAGATCCGTTTTAAAAGAGGATATTATATTTCTGACTCTTGAACCGAACACAGGAGCTCCAAGAGTACGTAACACTCTGGTAGAAATGTTCAAAAATAAACCTGAGAACACGTGTGTTAAAGCCCAAATTTTGATCTAACAGTTAAATATGACAACCAGTAAAAAAAGTCAAAACTACTCTCTGTGCACTGGCTTGGCCAACATCCAGAGGAATGTCCTCCATCTATTTCTCTAATGTTGCACAGATGAGGACGATACCACCCGACGCTGGTAATGGTGTTCTGTTTCCGTCATTGTCAAGCTGACAAGCGTGCAGATTGATATGGATATTTAAGAAGCCTTTAGGCTTCCATATGTCAGAGCATCACAGTGCTGCTCGTGCCTCCGAAGCTATCAAAACATCTAATGTAGTGTGTGTGTGTGTGTGTGTGTGTGTGTGTGTGTGTTTGTGTGTGTGTGTGTGGGGGGGTTAATGTGTGCCTAGTAGCCCTGAGGCAGGTCCCAGTGTTGTATTTCGTGCATCCTCGTGTCTCTTGGTGGGCAGCAGGGCAGGAGGGAGAGCCTGAGTGATTAATGTGGATTTTAAAATCCCCTGAAGGAAACAGCTGCAATACCTGGGAGGGTCTCTGGTATTGCAGCTGTTTCCCATCCAGCACAACACAAATCTCAACACAATACTGTAAACTCAAAGTAACCGAAAGTGCATTTAGCTACCTCATATTCAGAGGCTCAACATAAAAATCTCCCTACTCGTACAAGTGCACTTGTTCATGCCTGATCATGAATCTACTGTTGCAGGAAACCTAACAGCACTGCAGCGGATGCAACAAAGGCAACAATTGGTCATTGCACGCTGGATGTTCCTGGATGTCTTCCTATTGTTTATTTTGCCTGATCAACAGTTAAAACACCCAAAGGAATTCAGTTTACAATGATGTGCAATAGAAACAAGCTGCCTTTTTGCATGTAAAATACTCAAATTGCATATTCATTATTAAAATGTCTTACTCAGTACACATACATCACTGCTGTATATATAATTATAACAATTTGAAAAAATTAACCAACCCTCAAAATATTTCTTCTTGTCTTCTGATTAAAACCAAATGTGTAGAAAAGTACTGAAGATGACAAAATGCAAATATGACCGTAAAGAATTGTTGTTACGAGCAAATATGATGTTATAATGTCATATGGGCGATGCAGGAACAAAAAGCCATTCACAGACAGAGATTAGACAAATGTTTTGTAGCCAATTTGTGGTCTACTTTCCTGTAACACCACCCATCAAAAAGTTCCTGTCAACAACAGCACAAATATGAAGCATACGAAGATCCTTTGCATTTGATTTAAGTGACCACAAACAGGAGATATACATTGTTTCCTGTAGCAAACTTCTCAAGAGGCAAGAGTTTAAAATCAGGTTTATAGGCAACCATGATTAAAGTAAGAAAAGTATCGTAGCAGAAAAGTAGCTGATAAATAATGTTAAGTTTGTGTTCAGGGCTGTGAACGAGTCTCCAGAGGGGTTATTCATTTCAGCACTAATATCCACTCCAGTGTCACACGCACTAAAAGTGGAGCAACAAAATATGTGAGTCTTGTTCTGCTGTGTCTTCACTTGCTCAA